>NW_017386035.1:137760-217969 GCF_000237925.1 Schistosoma mansoni | reverse complement strand
ACCATGATATTTATATAATACCGTTCATTTTATAATTTTTTCCCATTTGGTACCAATCAATGTTAACATTTACAGATTGACTGTATCTTATAGAGAACTAGAAAGCAAGACAAACAAATGTTTTAAAATAATTTTGCCATTCTCATTGTTTTAGTATTCTAGTTTATATTATTTAGATTACTACTAATTTGTTAATTACCCATGTACTTATTTTTATAAAAAAAATGTCATTTTTTCAGTCTATGAATCGTGGAGTTAACAAACTTCGTCCACTTTTAACTAAAGAATTACAATTGGCTGTTATAGCCACTTGGCATGATATCCCGTGTCAATCATTACGCTTAGCTGCAAAACGTGGAGTTGATTCAGTTTGTTATACATTTTTAATGCCATTTGTAAGTGTACATTTATCTGTGTATTTCAAAGTGATCGTTTGTACTGTTACCCTATTTATCTAATAAGTGTATAGATTTCAGTGTTTATTATTGCTGATATATGTATTTGTATTGCCTTGACTATCACTAAGACTATTAGTATCTTAATAATTAGGGTCATGACCGTCTCGATGAATAAGCACATTGTTGTCTAACTACTGTCAGATTAGTCCACTTCTTATTTTGGTTGATTTCCATCGATCATATTAGTTTAATTAGTCTAATAATTCCAACATCACAATAATGTACCTTTATTTCAGATTTCCTTCAACAGTTACTACTTTATGTGTAAGTCTTTTTTTTTTACAGGAAATACATATTTGTTTTCTTATCTTTGATTCTTCAGAACGCATTTTGGACTGGATTAGGATTTACACTACTTCTTTTCATTCCTGCTATTATTTTCGCTGTTAAACTGGCTGGTTTATATCGCAAAACAGAGAAATATAGTCGCGATTACGAAGAACCGTGAGTGTATACCTATGTGTAGATCTATGTTTTCCACCACAGAATTGTATTTCTATCATATTACAGTTTTTTTCATATACAGTTCCCTTTATTGTTTTGAAGACAGCAAAAACAAAGACTGGTCCAGAATAATATGAATTCATCTTATTTCACTAGGTTCTCATCAGCTACTTACAGCCTATAATATTTCAAATCAGATATTTACATACTTATAAGTACGAAGTGGCTAGATATGAATAAGTGTATCATGATTTAGAGAAGAATCCACTGAAGTTAATAAGGTTATGAGAATTTTTTGTTTCAGACAAATAAATAAAGTTTGGGAGGAAAAGTTCTGGAACATTGAACTAGTAATCAGAACTCATAGAGTTAACAGATATTAGGTGATTGCGTATTGAAGTAACTGAATGTAGATTAACTCTATGAGTTCTGATTACTAGTTCAATGTTCCAGAACTTTTCCTCCCAAACTTTATTTATTTGTCTGAAACAAAAAATTCTCATAACCTTATTAACTCCATTAGAATCCTCGCTACATTATGATACACTTATTCATATCTAGCCACTTCGTACTTATAAGTATATAAATATCTGATTTTAAAATATTATAGGTTGTAAGTAGCTGATGAGAACCTAATGAGATAAGATGAATTCATATTATTCTGCACTAATCTTTGCTTTTGCTTTCTTTAGTTTTTTTAAAAAAAATTTTACAAGTATGTATTTACTAAATACCACTGTCAAGGTCAAAGCATTACAATTTTTTATTAACACAAATAATGTATTATGTCTAGTTGTTCATTTATTATGTATATATGAATTCGCGTATCTTTCTCCTACATATTTTTATGTAATGATTTTTTCATCTGATCATATTGTCTAATTTACATTATGATGGTTAAACTACTAATTAGCTATTTAGATTAAAATAAAAATAAATAGCATAAAAGAAACGAAGCAAGCAAGAGTCACACATCATATTTTTCTTTGACACTCGAATGTATTTAAACAACAATAATATTCCCTCTTTTTGACATTTAGTAGCGTCGAGATTGTCAGTTTAATTAGTAGTGTTTGTGTTATTGATTATTGAGTAAATAATAAATGAAAGTTATTTGAATGGTTTAGTTTCTTCAGCTTGGCATACTGAAATAGGGTGTTTCAAACAGTGCAATGATTATATCTGATTCGGCACAGTCATATAGTTAATAAGTAATGATCAATTTATATCATTATGTTACAGATGGAGTGACTCATTAAGCACAACGAAAGAAAAGTTATTCATTTTCTAAAATGTCGATACATCTATTTTACTTAAAATATTTTTTAATGTATTTGCAACTTTTCATTGTTCATCTCATAGTTTCTCGTGTAAATAAATAGATACATTAAGAAGGTGATAAGTTGTTTATAAATTTCACTAGATATTTCATTCATTATTTGACCTTAAGGTTGGCAGAATCATGAGTTGATATGAGAGTATATATTTGCATCTATGTGTACAGATTTCAAGTTATTAATTTCGACTTGACCTATGCTTTTTTCTTTACACGAGCTACCAATGTAGGATGTCAATAAATCTATCTGGTACTTTCACATTTTCAGCTACATTTATATTATATAGGATTGTTTCTAGTGTAAATTGCACAGTAATAACGTAGTTGTATTGATTACTATACAAATACATAAACAGGGTGGAATTAGTGGAGCGATGTCTCTTTAGTTAAAACATTTATTATCCAGATACTAAATCCTAGATTTGAATCATGTCCCATCTATTTTAATTAAGGCAAATAGATTTTATATTTAGAGTATCGTTCTTAACTGAGTACATTTATTATTAATATTATTTAAACATAAATATTGTTACAAGGGGGCACCAGATATATATGCACCACACAAATCTCATTTGATTTGTGTGAGGGCTATGATACTGCTCAGGTGCCCAAACTGAAGCAGGTGGCTTTTTTAGAGGGTCACACCCGGAGCATTTGACCTAAAGGTGTGATCCACAAGGCAGTGGAGCATCGTGAGAAGATGCAATCCCATGGTAACAGGTGATCAACGATTGATTCATACGCCATTTGTTCCCTCAGGATACTGGAGCCCATGTGCACCATTTTTTTGGAACCAGGGTTTTCCAACTCCCCTAGGTGGATTTTCCGTGTCCATCAACCCGGTTAAAGCGTCGGACATTCGCTTTTCGTCTTCTTAATTCCGTAAACAACAGTGATGCCACGAGAAGGCAGTGTGTAGGACTTTCCTGGTAGAGGCTATATTCGCGTGGCCATGTGAGAGCATTTGGAGAGGGAGAGCGGACTCTCCCCGCTCTCGGCCGTACCAGGGCGTTAGGGGTCACTAAGCACATTAACCTATACCTGGTAAAGTAGCATTGTTTTGCACGAAATGCTTGGATTACAGTAGGTAATAAACAAAATGCATGTTCCCAGCAAACAATTGTTAAAAATGAATTACCCTTGAAACTAATCATATGGGGCTAATCGATGTCACAAATCACCCTACATTGTAATATTTGCTTATGATGAATTCAACCCTCCTGTCTTCTCACTTAATTAAAGAATATAAAAAGTATCCCTGTGTTTTCTGCTTCCATTTGACAAAATTTGTTGTTGATTATCTTTAAGCTATTTCGTTGTATTATTCGTCAAATGGAAAACTGACTTTATCAGTACAAAAACGAAACCAGTTTTATTAATTAGGTAGATTTTGAAAAAAACATCTATGTAATAATTCTTTTTTGTATTGGTTGTTCGAATCTTCGAGTTATGAAGTAAACATCACTCTGAGATACAGGTACATCCAGCTGTCGAGTCCCAAATAGGACAAAACGCGCGTCCTGGATTCCACCACTAGTCATCATCATTTCAGTTTATATATATATAATAGTATTGTAGATTCATTTTTTATAAACGTTTTGCACATAGCTACTAGATAAATTTGTGATATATCTCTATCAACGCTCTTTTTGTTCAATTTATGTATCATATGTACTATAACAAGTTCATTGTCTTTCAGTTAGGTTAATCATATGGGTATTTATACAACTATGCACTTGTTTAATATCAGTTTTCGTTAAACATGTGTCTATTAAAATTTGCAAAATGAAAATTATACTGATGTATATTTAAATATGTATATATCTTCTTCAACGTTTTATTCTGTTAATTTTTAGAAACAATCATTTTATAGATAAACAGTAATGTAGAGAAATAGAGAGAAAGCAAATGATAGTTAAATTTTTTTTTATTTGATTGAAATTCACCCCCATTTTTATTTGTTCATCATCGTCGTTTCAATAAATTGTTTTTATAATTACAAATATTTACCATAAACATTATTCTCATTGCCTTTTTATATATTTATTTGATTTCAGAGATTACATATCATATCATGGCTTCTATATGAGACCACCAACAGATTATCAGGACAATTCACAGTAAGTTACTTAATATATCTTATCTATGTCATATTTAATATTAATACAGTTAGGTATCTTAACAAATTGAAATACTCGTATATATATATATATATCTGTTGAAGAGATTGATGGTCAGAATGATAAAAGTGGCATATATAACTTATAAAAAGTGTATTAGTTTATTTGCTAATTTCATACATTTTAATAAGTTGTATTTCCCTATTGTGCTACATTATAGACTATAATTTCATGAATGGTTGTAATTACTTTTTTCATATAATATTCATGCCTTTATATCAAGTTCATTTGATAGTTAGTTCTTTTTTTTTGTTTTTAATAAATAGAAAGCCATTAGTGATAATTTATATGCCTCTTTTCGGATTACATTTACGATGATGTATCATAGTCGAGCAACTTGTACCTCGCTAGAGTTACAATTTATGGGGACTTACAGAGAAATAAAATGATATATCAGTATATTTTTAATTAATGTTTAATTTTTCAATATTTTGATGAATTTTTTGATTTCCAATATTTAAAATAATTGTTCTTAGTTTAAATTCATTTATTATTTTCTGTTAGACTCTGTTATTTGAAGATGTTCTGCAGTGTATAAATGATCCTACTAAAGGCCCTGTATTGGGACGTTCATATTTAGATCGCAACTTGTCGTTAACTTTCATCTTAATCACCTACGTTAATTAATGTCCTTTAAGGCTGACAATGTCTCAGTTCTTGTTGCCTTTAGGTGTAATCCTTTGTTTATGTAACTCGTTATTTAAAAACTCATCAACTGGGAATACACAAAAAATATAGTCAGTCAGTCTCAACATACAACTCGGTATGTATTTACATTAGTTCAAACTGCCATACCTCATCAGTACAGCTAAACTAAATTGTTATGAGAAATCCCAGAACAATTGAGGTAGTAACAGTATCAGTAATAATAGATATGATCACACATAGAAGGTACGATTCGAGAAAATATAAATTAGCGAAACAAAATAAATTATGAGGAATTCAGGAGCGTAGAACTCGAAGGAAGGTAACTAGTGGATGCACCCACACCATTTCAAACGATTATAATCTGTAACTGGAGAATACAGATAACCTGGCTAAAAATTGCTACCGATTTCATCCATTCTTTATCTTCATTTAAATCTTGAGCTTTGTTCCTTGTTTTTATTCTTTGATTTCTTTTGTTTTTTTCTTCTGATGCATATAATTTTCTACTCGCTAATCATCGTGATATTTTCATCTTTTTTATTACTGGTATATCTTTATTTCACTATGATGTTACAGCATAAACCACTGATCTGCATTTGTAGTAGGTTTATCTTGCTTTTCAAACTTTAGTCGTTAAGTTTTGAGGCCTTGGCGAGCAACATTTTATGTTTTACTGTTTCAATAAACTGACAGTATAATAGGCGGTGTAAGGTGGGGTTAGGGTTCGAACGGAGTATATATGTCACTGAAATTGAATATGGTGCTGACAGATATTTTCTTTTATAGTAAGTACTTTCAGCACTGTATATTAATTTCGTTAAAATGTCTTTCAAATAGTTTTGTCTTTTTTAATCTATCCCATATACCGATTACTGACTTAACAATCAGACTGACAAAATATGTATATCTTCTATCAGTTGGAATGAACTTTTCATCTTTCAGAAAAGTGAGAGACAGGGACAAAAAGAATGTGTGTAGGAGAAAAGAAAGAAAATTCGGGAATTACGTTTGTTTGATTTTCTTATTCACCGTTAGGAGTTTTGATTATCTGAAGTCATTTTTTTTAACAAAAACTATTTTCATCTCAATGTGAAAAGGTTTAATATTGAATACTACAAATATATTAGAGTAAAAATGAATGAATAATCTTGTCGTAGTTATTTATTTTGTTGTTGCTGTTGTTATTCTCCTTGTCATTATTTTATCCAGTGTTTCTTAAATCTATTTCTGCCAACAGCACAGCTGTGCAACATTATTCTTTATTCATATTGTTCATATATTTTGTCCATAGGTTTTCTTTGTTGACATTTATAACACGAATATATAATAATAGTACTTAAGTGTTATTTAATATCTCATCAATGGTGCTAATTTATTGTTGATAACCTTTAAAGAATTTTTATTGGAGCTTTTGTTTATTTGACACCATAAATATTACATCTCCTTCGGGTAAAGTCTACTTTACTACCTGGAGCAAAAAATTTCTACATTGAGTACAATGATGTGGTTGCTTTGTGAAATCAAACCCGAATTTCTCCTAATCAGTGTTTGTATTTATAGCGCAGCACACAATCTCAGCCTTTACTCTATGAGTCATATATTTCACACATACGTGGTTCGTATGCAAGCAAACTAGACTGCATCACATCATAAAATGCAAAATAATAATTATACAAGATTAAGCCAAAAGTGTCTGTGAGTTTAGGAGACTGTAGCTAATAAATTGGGAATAAGGCAAGTATGGCAAATCGTATAACAGTAGCCGATAGGTCAAATAAAAGCTTATGATAAGAGGAACATGAATATGAATAGGTGTGAGCATTTTGTGACATGGAAATCGATATGTAAAATAACTTTAGAATTGACGTGTCGGCCCATCACAACTTCCATATTTCAACGAGTTTCTGAAAGCCATTCAGTTTAGTGTTATAAATAAATAAACCTGTTGTGTCTTAAACTTAACGTTTATAGTTGTAATTGGATATCGTATCAATTACGCAATTATTACGATTACGTCACATGTCTATATGTCACGTTAGTGATTACTATCAACTAACCTCAAAATAACATTTCAGCAGAATTTAAAAATATTTTAACATTAAATATAACATGCTAAAAATTTATTGATCTTTATTCTCTGTTCATTTGTCTGTCTATCTGTAGCTACTTGTTTACTAACGTTTATACTTTATTTACCAATTTAGTCAATACCATCGGTTCAGTGCGTATGTGTGTGTGTATGCATGTTATGGATGCAGTAATGAAGTCAGTGATTCATTATTTCTGATATTATCATGCTCATTTTTGACTTAGTCTTTGTATTATTATCCATTATCTAATTAAAGTTAAGGTAATACTTATACGCATATTAAATCATCAATATATATATAATACACATTCGTATGTGTAAATGTTGCAAATTGACAATTCTTCAATATTTTTTATCAATACTATTATTGTTATTACCATTACGATCGTTATTTTAATCACTATTATTCCTATTTTCAATAAAGGAAACCCCGAAACAAATCTCGTAAACATAAAGGTATGAATGAGTCATTTATTGCCCTTCTCTTTTTCCCCTTTTTTGATATGTAGTATACACACTGTTTTGTTTTGCATGCTGTCATATTCAATTCGGGAATGTCCCGTCTTTTATTTGCTTTACATAAATGTATATCAATGTATGTTATATATGTGTCCAGTATAGACATATTAACACATGTCTGTGAATGTTGTTTTTCGTTATTCCTGTTATACTGTCTTACTATTTTAACTAACTGTCATTGTCATTGATTTTCATTTTAATCTAATCACTTTTCCAACATGATTGTTTTTTCCTAAAACTATACTGATATGATTTTTGTTCAATATACGTTATATTTGTAGAGGAAGAGGGGGAGTGGGTTGAACATACTAAAAGATTTGGTAATGTCGACCATGATTGTGCTGGTTTCCCACTTTTCACTTTTGCTCACACATATTTTTTTCTTGTTTTTTTTATCCAGTGCAGTTTAATTGTCATTTAAAAATCCTTTTACTGATGAAATTGTTAGTACTTATGTATATCAACATTTCTAGGTATCAATCACGCGTATGTTTACATTTTCAAGCCAGAAAAGAATTTGTCCAGCTAAGTTAATTAATAGTTGTAGATCGACACACACACACACACACGACAGACATGCAATCGATCCAACATTTTCTAGTCATTCTAGCTCAGGTTCAAAACCCTCTCCATCTACTTCATTTTGGTTAATTTTGTAGCAACAAGAGCCAAATGCACTAATATAATATCTTGTAAATAAGTTAATAACACTAATATGTTCCTTATGTATTAAGTATTGAGTGCGTACTAATAATATATTCTAATCAACTGACTTATTATAATGCTTTTTTCTTGTTCTGTGATTGAATTTACTATCTAATATACAATACATCTTCAAAAAGATTTTTATATCGCTACATAGTTTAGTCCATATCATTGTGTATTTTTCTCTGGGTTTTATTTCATTTATATGGAATTTTAAATATGATTATATATTCTTTTAGTTAATGAAGAAAACTCACATAATAATATGTGTTTAGATACTGAATCACGTATGTTCTAAATGTTATTCTTCCTTAAAATATACTATTCATTTTTGTATATTAGTTTAAGAGGATTACATTAGATACATCCATCATTCTGTGAAATAAAACATTCTATGTTCTATAGGAAATAATAAAATAAATTAAAAATAATAATGACATTTGGAAAACAAACAGAGTTAGAAAGTCAATAAGAAATAATGTGAACATGTTCAACAGTTAGTCGTCGTCTTAGTAGTAGTAGTAGTAGTATTTAATGCCTTAACAATTTTTATCAGTTTACACTTCGTACCAACCATGACGCCCTTGTATTTGCAATATTAATAACGACACATTTTTGGTTGTCCTACAGCAAATTCGGTTTATGAATAATTGGGGATTTTTGTAATACGAATCAAAGAATATGTGCTCCAATAAATCGAGCATCTGCCACACAACAACATCTCAACATTAATTATCCACAGGCTAATAGAGGGAATAAAACTTTCGGGGTAACTTTATGTTCTGTGCAGATGTAAAATAAGAAATGGAACAACTCTATCTTTGCAGTGTCATTCAATAACCTTTGGGTACGTAACAAACCAATCAATCAAGTAGCAACAAATTTTTTTGCGGAAATATAAATTAGGTGAATTTCATCGCGGTTATCATTTAAGAACTAGCTTACATGTAATAATAGAAAACTAGATAATATAATCTCTTTCTGGTAAACACTCAACTAATACTCACTAAAAAAAATTATCATTATCATGACTTTATTCACTTCTCAATTGGTATATCGTTTATGATGTTAGTTATTTCCTTGCCAACTTAGTGACGATGAGTTAGTGTCTTACTACCACCTTTGTCTAATAACTTCTCATTTATAAAGTATAAATAGCTGTCGAAACTTAGTATCTAAGTATCTGTTTCTTTAGGTAGCTCCAAGCTCCAATATTTTGTTTAAGCGTTAACAATACATCTGGGTTGCCGAATCTGGAAAGGCTTTAATTTTTCAACTTCGTTGTTGTTAGTTAAGTGTGTTAATCAACACTCTACAGTGTTAACATAAGTTTCATATTGTCATTAAAGACTCCTGAAAGACGTTCTGCTTCAAATTCAGCTAAGGCAATTCATCCTGGATTTCTAGACAATTATCCGACTTCATCTCTTAAACCTTTGAATATATTTCCTCAATGTAATTCCTCAGTTGGGTTTGCAGCATGTTCAACTGATCAGCCCCAACAAGGCATCAAACAAGCTCAAAAGAACCACTGACAGTCTCGATTGCAGCACAGAAGTAATTTTGGTACAAATTACCTTTACAATTCAAGTCACGTGATACATTTTCTGCCTTAAGCAAGAGGAAAAAGTAAACTGGTTTATTTTTGCTCAATCTATAACCGAAGAGTGACCAACGAGTATTTTGAATTTAATTTGAATAGTGCAGCTGCGTAAACTAATAAAACAGCAAAATGATTTCAGTGAAAAGTGGAGGATTATATGAAACAACACACACGTATCATGGTTTTACCAGCGTTGGGACTGAAGGATCCCAAATCATTTTATCGAGGAGAAGTTATAAGCGGGATAATAATTAAGTCCTACACCCAGGTTTTAATTCAGTTGATTGACTTTCTTCAGTCTGCTCTCTGACATGTAATAATGTCTCCTTTTCTGTTAATGTTGTGTATATAAGCATGTAATTTCACCGAAGAAAATACCTATTCTGTGGGCTATTTTTCTTTTCTTCTGATATCAATTCATTGGGAGCTCACATCAATAATTCTGTTCTGTGAGCAGCTATCATTGCATTTCATCTGTCGGTTGATATTCTTCTCATTCATTTTATCAACTACAACCATCGTGCGCTTGTTGATTCCTATTTGACAACATAAATTACTGAACATTATCTCCACTCACAATAGTAAATTGTAGCTGTTCACAAGCTTGTGACTATTATATGTATTCAATTCTTTGATAATTTTGCTTTCTACTTAGATTAAAATATTTTCCTAAATACTTCAAAGTAACTGGAACACGTTTTCTAGGGTTTTATCTGAACAACTTATGGTAACTTCCAGATTTTTGAAAGGCTCCACAAAACCTAGTTAGTAACTTTGTGTATTAAGTTAATTTTTGAGAAGCCTAAATTAACTTTTTATTTGACTGGCAATCAAGTTCTACTCATAAATAGGAAGTCTTTAGATCTTTTTCATTCTTGTCTTAGTTTTTAAAGTACATCCATCATCATGGGCTGCATATATATTCATATTACTTTCCAGTAATTTTCTTTGCTTGTATATGTGTGTATGTAAATTATTATTAGCTTTATTCAGTATTATATTTTTGGTACAATGTAGAATTCTCAGCACAATGTATTTCAACAAGTTTCTGTTTTTTACTTCTTGATCGATCCTGACGACAAATATTGAGTGATCACTAGTTAGAAGTTAGCAGTTCAGTCAATCGACATGTAAATCATTTACATTCTTTTCGCTACATATTGTCAGGAACCACGATACCTCTGATTGGGCCTTTGTAACTTGTACAAATTTGCACACTTTTCAGAAACGCACGTGAATAGGTTATGCGGTTAATAGCCATAATAATGTATTTAAAACAAACAAAATCAGATAACTTGTTGAAATATCTAGATATCAGGAACAGGTAGCCCAGATGTTCAAGCAGGCCGCCTTCATAACAGACTTATTATGCATTTACCACTCAAATGCAAACGTTACTTGTTTATGACTGCTTTAGTTTTTTGGCAATATAACATTTCCATTGAATTTCTAATTTATTAATAAACTTTGTTTCTCTCCTATTGTAATCCCTCTATATATAATCCTAACGTTGATACTTGTCATCTCACCTATTTCAATCTTTCACGCACCAACTGTTCACTCCGTATTTTTACATAAACCCACTGGCGTATCTGCGTTCTCTTTTATTTTTCTTCAAGTTGCTTCTGCATTATCACTATCGTTTTCGATCATTCAATTTCTCCGTACTTTTATAATCACAGAGTCATTTACATTTTTTATCATCTGTACAGGTTATGTGGCTGTTCCAAATCCAGGAGCATAAAAGGTACACAACAGTTTCGAGAAGTTCGTATTTTTACAAAAAACAAAGTGTAGTGTTTTTCTTCTTTGGTATTAGCTGTGCACCCTCACCTTCCTAGTGTTCTAACTTACTTTTGTATGGTGATGTAAACAATTAACTATAAACAACTAATGTTTTTTTACGAAGTTAACAAATCTTTTTTGTCACAATACGCCTAATTAGTTTGTCTGTATGCCCAAACAGCTGTATTTAACGCTCAGATATATGCTACATATTGTAAGTTAACATAATTTTCAATGGCCTACCATATGTTCTCCAAATTGTTTCCCGTTTATCGCTCAACTATGTATGCTTATGTATCATAACGATCGATTTATCTACCAGGTACTGTTCATTTATGGCTTGCTTAAAACAGTCGAATAATTGTTAACAAGGCAGTTTAATACTATCCTCAGTATATAGCGGGCAGTTTGTTGTTTTTCAAGTATATGTATCAGGGTGATTGGCTAACCATTTTTATATAATGGTTAATACATGGTGAGTAATACAACTCGACATTCAGGCAAAAGTCTGCACGCTGAAATATGATTTACATATTGTATGGTGATCTTAAATAAATTTTGAACCCTCTGTATTTCGATGAGATTCTGGAGCATCAGTTCTGTGCTTCATTTCCAGACGTTATTAAAATATAGGAATTATTATTTCATAATGTCACAGTAATTATCATCGTTTTATCTACAGCTATAGGCTAACAAACCTGTCGTGTGATAACAAAATACAACAATTCGTATTCCTGAATGTTGATTTAAAATGTTATTGTTCACAGATATAATGTAAATACTATAATTCACTAATCACGAATTACATTCTATGATCATTTGAGAATTGTAATAATCTTTCAAGTAAATTTTTGTCACTTACTGATTTACACTGAAGAATCGTTAGAAACCAGCGAGCAAAAAAAGGTGATTCATTTTAATGTAGAACGCTGCCTACATTGCAGAAAAACAGAAACTTTGCATCAGATCAAGCACACGACCTTTGAATATTGTACCAGCTTTATTTATCTGCACACATAAACATTGGTACAAGGGGGCACCAAATAATATGTGCCACACAATTACAATGAGACCAGTAGTAGTTACCATTGATTTGTATAAGGGCTGTTATACTGCCCAGGTACCCAAAGTAAAGCAGATGGTTTTCTTAGGGGGTCACTCCCCGAGCCTTTGATCTAAAGGTCTAATCTACAAGGCAGTGGGGCAACGTCAAGAGATGCAGTCCGATAGCAGCCGGCGACCAACAATTGGTTTATACGCCATTTGTTTCTTTAGGATCTTTGGGCCCATAAGCACCATTGAATTGAAATCAAGGTTTTCCAACTCCCCTAGGTGGATCCTCCATGCTCACCGATTCGGTTAAAGCGCTAGAAGTTCGCTTTTCATCCTCTCAATTTCGGAAACAATACCCCCGCCACGAGAAAGCAGTCAGTAGGACTTCCTTGGTAGTGGCTGTATACGCGTGGCCACGTAAGAGTATTTTGAGAGGAAGAGCGGACTCTCCCCACTCTTGACTGTACCAGGGCATTTGAGGGCTAGATACTTTTGTCATAAAATGGAAATCCAGTTGTTTAAATATTCTTCTGCCACATAAATATCAAAACAAATGGTGATATTAGCTTGTCAGTAAACTTTAACGGCATATAATCCTTCACAAGCAAGAAAGCTTTCGCCTCTTCTTGGACTTACATCATACGGATTTTCTAATTACCACTTTTCATTTAGAATAAAATTGATTTAGCGTTCTAAAATTATAAATATAATGTACTTTTAATTTTGTTCCACGTTCATCTAGCACCCGGTGTGTGTATTTTTCTAACAAAACGTATCACTTACTTTATGTACATCTGTTATCCTTTGTGGCCTATAAGCTACAGACCAGAAATCTTCAATTAGTTCTGTCCTGGGCTTTTCTTTCCAGTTGTTGACAAATAGTACTTATTCGTTTAACGTCTTTCTCCAATCACCACTGTAATATGTCCTTTGGTCTTTTCTTTTTATCTTGAGTATTCCAAATTATGACTTTCCTTGTGATAGAGTTTAATTAATTCCCACAGTGTGGTTTATCCACGTCAAAAGTCTTTTCTTAATGCCTTCTTCGTCTGAAAATTGGTTTTTTCTCCCGTCACAGTAGGTTATTGCTGACGGTGTCTGAGTATTTTGTGTAGGCACTTGTTTATAAATACCTGTTTACTTTTGTTGATGTTGATTCTCTTAATTTTAGCTTCTTACTGTAGAACTGTTTCAACATTAGTATCGGAAGTACTGACTTTGAAGTTGGCGGACACTTGTTTTGAATTCCAGATGTTCTTTTTTTATAGGAATGCTACGCTTGCTTTACCAATAAGTGCCTTCATATCTACATGAAATTCTCTTTACTTATCGATGATACTCCCGTGGTATTTAGAGGCTTTTCTCTCTTTCAGAGCTTCACCATCATGTGTGATTGGGTTGGTGCTGGCTGTATGGTATTTCAGGATCTTGCTTTTTTCCTCGTTACTGTTGAGGCCTACTACTGCTGCTCTGGCTGTCTTCACTTGCATTTGTTACTGTGTATGGGATAGGAGGTCTAAGTCATCTGTTAATTTAAAATTAAGTAGCTGTATCCAAGCTGTCCATTGTATTCCGTGTTCCCCCTGAGGTGTGGAGGTCTTCATAATTCAATCAACAAGCAGAAGGATGAAAGAAAGCGAGAGCAAGCAGTCTCCTTTGACACTAATCTGCACTTGAAATACATCTATGAGCTTCCCTCCATGTACAACCTTTCACTGTAGTCCATTGTAGGAATCCTATTTGATGTTGATGATCTTCTCGGGTACACCAGTGTCTGAGATTCCATTAGATTCTCTTATCCACACTATCGAATGCTTTCTCATAGTCAAGGAAGTTGATGTATAGTGACGAATTCTATTCAATTGATTGTTCAATAATGATCCGTAATGTCGCGATTTCGTTTGTGCATGACCGATCCTTACGGAATCCAGCTAGTTGATCTAAAAGTTGGGCGTCTACTGAATCTTTCATTTGGTTCAATAACACTGTTGAAAACTTGTCCTGGTACCGGTAGTAGTATGATTCCTCTCTAGTCCTCATACTTTCTGAAATCTTTCTTTAGGATCCCTCTTTCCAGTCCGTCTGTGGCACTTGTCCTTCCTCTCAAATCTTTCTATTTACGAATTCAGTCGCTTTCCTACTGTCGATTTGCCCGATAGACGTAGTGATTTCTTCGATTGTTGGTGGAGTGACATCTATAGGAATGTGTGTGTGTGTTGCTTCGATCTACAGTGGGCTCAGTAGGGCTGGGGTTTTATTTACCCTAATCAGAAAGAGATTTTGCCTCCTCAGTTACTTGAATGGTTCTCCTGATCTCCCATGTTGTGCGATCATTCAATTACCTATATCAGTTGTTGCTGTATTTGCTAAAAAGGGGGATCGGTCTGGTTATTTCCGTATAATATCTGCTTTCAACATGAGGTGTCATAACTGTTCTAAATGAAAACCCTTCAACTCTCAGTTCAGAATGTAAATGATTTTTCCTGGTTTTGTTTACATTGTTTTAATAATGAAAATGAACTAACTAGTTTTGCACGGTCTTTCCTCTTACAGATTTACTCAATACTTGACGTGTTTATGTTCACTGCCTAAAAATTAATAAAGTCGGGAAAAATATTCTCACACTTTTCAAATATAAACTAGTTATGTTAAGAACAATGTTTTGAACCTATGTTGACTTAGACTGATTAAAAAAATGAAAAGAGACAGCCCATAACACGTTAACAATTTTAATCACTGGGTTTGTTGATCATGTAGTCCAATCTTCTGTTAAATATTGATGACCGTTTAACTTTTGATAAACATATCATAAACATATATCAACCAATGTTATTTAACTTTTATTTTGCACTAGTAGTTGTTCAGTTATGTATATCTCAGTTCGTTTAACAACAATGATTTTCTTAAGTTTTATTTCAGAATTCTTTGATTCATAGTTTGTATGTTTTTACTACACAGTGCACTAAAACTTAAGTTCTTGTCTTTTCCTAATACTTGTGAAGATCAACATTACTTTGAGGGAATTCGTGGGTATATTTTTTTAAATGCTTCATACTTGCTTACTTAGTCTTTGCAATGTTATGTCTTTCTTAACCTGATTGTAATGAAGCATTATGATAATCTAACCAAGTTAATTTTACATCCTTGCAGTTGGTTATATTCACCAAAACATCATGTTCATATGATGTCATATACAGCTTAATTTTCTTGATAATGTACATGAATATCAAGTATTTATAATCTTCACATTCACTATAACATAGTCAAATCCACAACAACACATGTTTTATACGATTAAATGCTTACAATGTTATTTCCATATAATAGTAATTACTTAGTATCGGTCACTAGTAGCTACGAAATTAAAATACAACTTGAATGAAGATATATTTCTTTTCACATGATTCCTCGTCATAATTATACGCTAATATATGCGTTTATATTAAAGTGTAAATTTTGATTGACCGACTTAACTCTACATCCCAATGTTAAGTTGTAAAATTAAAACTAAAATTCAATTACATAGTCGATTAATTATTGCAACTAATTACGTAAGAATAAGAATAAAAATCGGGTAAGTTCAAATTTAAACGAACATAAATATTTAGTGAAATATGTAGAAATAAATCAAAACGGTGCCCCAAAGATTCGTTAATCAGATTTAAAAAAACACAGTACGTAAGAATAAAGTTAGGAAATACAGTTAAACAAATTTTATAGGGCGTAATGAAGTGAAAGGCTAGAATACATAAAAATGCTGCACAAAATTTCTCTGTACAATGAAACTAAGTTTATTTGTGTACATGCTAATTGACGTCTGGTATGTGCAAGATACGATTTCTAAATGAGTTCGACGATACTTTTTGAATAACTTTGAGTCCGTGAAATGACTAATATAAACCATTAGATACATCAGATTAAAGTTTCTTGTGAAGTCAACAGTTATTGGAATCATACACCTTTCCATGGACTAGTTCAAATCAAAAGTAAAGTGTTTTGTTTAATTCAATGCAGTTATTAATGATAACAATGTTTTAATTTGTTCAAAAGAAAATGCTAATTATTTTCTTCTATTTCTCTCTTTTTCCAAATCAAAATTTCATTTTATTGTAGTAAAATGTCAATCCAATGGATCTAGCGCACGGAATTCCCATTCACGTTATCAACAATTATCTGTTTATCCATATGATGCCTATGAGTAGTATAGAGTTGATAATCATGATAGCCGCTTTAAGTTCATAAATCATAACAATCTTTCAACTGCTTTACACAATTATTACGCATACAGAGTAAAATTGCTCTTCTTCCTTTTGCACACCTTTGGAAACAAAAAATTAGAGATTCATTCCCCATTTATATTATGCACTAATTAATTGCTTTTGTGTTAATCATCATAATCACATAATGATATTTGGTCATCAGTTTCTTTTCTTTTTCTCCCTCTTTTCATGTTATTCTCTCTGATCCATAATTGTTGTTAGTGAATATTACCGAAAAACGATCTGTATATTATATTTCATGCTGATCTATTCAAATTCCATTCTTCGTTTTATTAGAACAAAATATAGTGTCCATTTATTAGTGAATTTAATTTCTCGCACATGTTAACAAAACCATTTAGTGTTGTCTTCATTTTTATTTGTGTTTACGAATTTTTAGCTTGTTGTATTGTTGATTTTCGAATTCATTTTTTTCTACTGTTAGCGTATATTTGATAGACTTCACGTACACAACATGTAAGTGATTAATATTAGATGTGTGTCTGTATGTGTGTATTCGATTTCCTTTAATGTATTTATCGTTCAGTCGTCTTCTTTGTTTGTTTGTGTGTTTTGCTCATGATTTGATTTCATCCTGTTCTTCGTTTCACTGCATAGATCTATGTATATGTATACTATCTGAATTCCCGTTTTTGGCTTGTATGTTTATATTTTTACTGTTACCAATTGTTCCTTCTTCTACCTGCTTCGCTTTTCTAAAATTATAAATAATTAATTATGTTGTTTTTTTCTATTTTTAACCAATATAAAAAGTCATCTTTATATTCCCATATTGTTTGGATTGAAGTCTTTAAAATAATCCTATTAGTTTTCATCAAATTTTTCTGTGTAAATTTCTTTTTGTATGTAAGACGTTTCGGGGGGTGGGCAAGTGTAAAAGTTTATTAGTAGAAAATTTTTATCAAAAGAACCATACAAATAAATAAACTTGAACTATTATATTTCTAACGAAAATAGAACACAAACTCTGCACACTGAATGATTTTTTTTATTCAGATACCATCAGTATTTATACAGAATATAATTGTTTATTACATTCTATCTGGTAATAGTTGTACAAGATGAAAAGACTGAAAAAAAAAATAGTGATAAGACAATACTTCATTGTTCCTCTCTTTTTTGTCCTTTTTTTAATTGAAAGGAATTTTTTTTCATGTTTCTCATTTGTTTGATACGTTTTATCATAACTAAATAAATCAGTTGATTAAAATTACTACTGCTTATATCTCTTTGTTAAATGAATTAATTATTTAGGTATTCAAATGGAATTAGATAGTCAGCACTTTTGATAATCTCAGTGTTGTTATGATTTGCCATGTAAATATTTTTGTATGACCTAATTCAATTTTGAACTATATTTTATAAGTAGAGTAAATGTTTTGCTATTTGGCTACCTGCATGTGAAATCGATAGAATCGTATCCAAATTCATAATGTGGTGTGGTGTCCTTTTTGAATAGTGATAACTGGTTCACCAAGTATGAATTTATGTATACTCATACCTATACTGTTTGTGTTGAAGTTAGTAATGCTATCTGGTTACCTAATTCGAAGTAGGTAGGATGGGATCTGAACGTACAACTGACTGGTTTCATCAATAAACCACCCGTTCTACATAAATTATATATGCATTAACATGCTACAAGATGATTTCTTGGCTTTCTTTATCCATAGGTTTCCAGTTGTGATGAATGAACTTATGCGTCTCTAGAGTGTTAATGTAAAAAAAATGATTCTATACAAAATAGAAGTTATTATATTCCTGACATAATTATTAAGTGCATATCAATTTACAGACATTACCGGGTTGGTACAAAAAAAACAGTATTACAGGTAATAAGCAGAGATATTAGGTCAAATTCTTTGGAATGATGTGATTCATTAGTTGTTTTAAGAGGATTACAACCATAAAAGACAACATTGGGGAACTATGAGTTTTTATCAGGGAGACCATAACATTCTGTTGGTGTATTAATATTATGCAGAAAGTCATTTCCAGTGCTATTACAGAGTAATTCTAGTCATCTGCAACCACAGCAAAAAGTAATGTGATAGGTTTGCCGTGATGCAAGTGTTAAGTTGTTAATTAATCTAATTAGATATCAGTTAAATTAACGTGAGTTAGCGTAGGCACAAAATATTTCCACTAATGTAATTCTGTTACGCTTTGTAAAAACAATCGTTGATTTATGCTGATTGATACTACATTTTGCATATTATCCAATAATATATGTATAGTTAACAAATCCAGGTCTTTAAAATTGAGAGTTTAGTAGTTAGCTATAAAAGATAAATAACAGAAACAATTAAATTTTATCAAATGAATCGTATAACTGAATGAACCATTATCAATTGATTGTTAGTCCTATGATAGTGTTGTCATATGATAAATAGTTTTTTATTCAGTACAATATATGATTAATAGAGAACTTTATCCTATTTAATTATAAAACACATCTTAATTAATTATTCACGGATTGGTTAGTGAAGGTTTCATATGACATCAAATTACACTTAGTTGATCACATCTAATTGTATTGTCAAGTACATCAAAATTACCTGCTTATGAGCTATGGCCAGTTATTCAGATATTGAGGATATCATATAAGAGTAATCTTCACAGTATATTTCGACTGTCTTACTGTGGGATTCAAGACTTGCTTTGCCTAATTTGGAACTGGCCCTACTTGTATCCAAGTACTGATGTTCATAGTTAAACTTGGATGCATTACTTAACTTTCCAAACACCACGGCGTAATTCACCCAGGGTTCTAATTTCCTCGTTGTGGATATTAAGATATACAATTGGTCAGTCGTTATTGGGATATGTGCATCCTGAACAAATTGTCTGTATTTACAAGTTTTATCATATTTGAATTGTGTTTAGCAAACCTGTTGGAAAAGTTTGTGGTCATCTGGACCCAGTACTTTATTAACATAAAAAACGAGAAGTCATAAACTCTTACATAGTTTAGACATTTTTTACAAACTTTCCATAGAAAATGAACAAATTTAAAATTGATGACTGAATTTCGGTAGATTGCATGAAAATTTCTATTTGTAATACTGTGCAATTTATTCGATAAAGGCAAATGCTTCCGTCATCTTTGCCTTTTAACCTCAGATTGTTAGAAAAGCTTCATATAAACAGTTGTATTCTCACACAATTCCTCCTGTATATGTCTTAAAAAAATACAAGAATAGTGAACATTCTATATTTTCTTCAACAACAGTACTAGTCATTGAAAATAAAACAAATGTACATACTTTATATCTGAAAATTCTTAACTGGCATATGGACACAGATTATTAAAAAACAATAATCGTTTATTTTGTCTTTCATTTATAGCTTAAGTCCTTAATATTGTCTTTATTCCAAAACCGATCGTTCTAGGCACTTCATCACACTTGAAGACAAGTTTTAAGAAAACAGGCTTTTACTCAATTGTACCATATCAATTATCTCTGCAGTAAAAATGCTCCGCAAAATGATACTTGGTTAACAAGTCACCCTTTCAACAGATATTAAACCATTACTAGTCTTATTTGGGTCGAGAAAGGCAAATAATGGTTACACGGCCAGCCGACTGCAACGATGGTTAACCACACTTTGGGCTACGATTATAAGATCAAATACCAGTTCACTACAGCCTTTGGACAAGCTGACACATTAAGGGGAGCTAGGAGGCATATCTTTACTAGATGGCTAGAACACCGCTTTCAAAGAGAACTGTTGTAATAAGTTCATCGACGTGATTCACTGATGGTTGTTGTTTCACGTACCATATTCAACAGCCGAATGGTTGTCCCGGAATCGCTGCGTCAAAACGTTCTCGAACAATATCACAGTAGTCACCCTGGGATCAATAAGATGAAATCGTTGGCTTGGAGTTGCGCTTGTTGGCCTTTAGTGGACAGAGATATCGAAGACAAATGTCATAACTGTTCAGCTTGTCTTCAAGCCGTTAAAAACCCTTCGAAATGTAAACCATGCTCACGGCACAAGCCTACTAGACCCTGAAGATTTTGTAGGTCCAGCTCAAGACATATTTCTAGTTATCATGTATGTATTTACAAAGAAGCCGGAAGCATATATTATGCTGGAGTGTATAGTCGGAGAAACTGTTTCGAGGTTCCATAAACTTTAATGGCGGATGAAGGCTCTCAGTTAGCTTTTGACGTACTCGGGCAATTCTATGTTGTGAATGGAATAGCTCACTTATGCTCTTCACCCTACATTCCCCAGTCTAACAGACAAGGAAAACGCTACATAAACACCTTCAAAATAGCATTACGTAAAGGAAGGGACGCCAAGTCAAGTAGCTAATACAATTTCGACCTGTGGTGACCTACTTTTATGAAGAGAACGCGATTGGCATAATGGAAACAATTATTATTATATCTAACTGTAGCGGTGATTGTTTTACTGTACCTGTCTGTGAAAATTAGAACAACACATGTAAGCGAACAATTGTTTTCAATTAGATCGTCATCAGGCTTTACTCTAATATACATGAATATTTATATGAAAATGTTAGACCAATCAAGGCAATTTGAGTCAATAATCACAATGAAATAGAATATATCACCAAGCATAATAGTTAACAGGACAAGTTGATAGTAAGAAGACAGGTGTACTGATATTAGTAAGAATATTAAATTACGATAACAAAAGTCCTATCAATCTCTGGAAAATTCCCATGTTACAGACCTAAATGATGTACTCTGCTTTAAACTCGGCCAACTTTTTTGTGGATTATTGATTTGCATTTATAATTGTAGAACCTGATGAGAAATTATTGAAAAGAACATTGTTCGTTCATATAATTGTGTCTAATCAATCGTTAAACATTGGAAAGAGGAAGTTAAACGTGGATAAATATACTTAGAATGGTCATCAAAAAATCTTAAAATCATTACGTAATAAGAAGTATGTAAATAATTAGATAGTGACGAATACAAACGGAAACGGAAAATTACAAATTAATAACGGATGTGAAAATAATGCTGATAACAAAATCTGATTGAGAACAATGTCATGTGTTGTGCCTATTTGTTTAAGTGTACCAAAAAACACACTCTTTCGTTGTTTGTGACTTTGTATGAACTCTCGTACGCTCAGTAGTCTCGCTTGTAGACTTTGGCATGATCTCAGCATTATTTCGATAACCAACGAGATCGCCAACAAATGCATCCCAATACAACTTTCAACTGCCTTCTGATATTTGGCCTTCGGATGGATCTAACCTAGCAACTGGCACGAAGTTTTCCTGCAGTCGTGATCATAGTCAACCGCCACTCGACACCAACTACAGACCTTTCACAGAACCACCGCTAACCCTGTTGTGGCAGATGGAAAGTCACCAGCTGACGCCATGTTTGGGATAAATATACTGACTAATTTTAAGCCTATGCTACTGCCGAAAAAGGCGGATTGCGGTTTGGACTTGGCAGGAAGAGTATTCATTAAATCACACCAGCATTGCAAGCTATGAGGACCATGGATAATAGTTCAAAATATGGACAGAGTTTTGTACAAGGTGCGATGAGCTCTCGGAACATGGATAAGGCATATGAACCAAATCCATAAAGACAGAAGAACTATGAAATCTAGTGTTGGTTTAGTGAATCTGTAGTGGCATTGGGCCCCTACCGTACTGCATATATATGTACGGACAATTACAAAGTAAAATCTTCGAATGATGACGAAAGTAACTCAGGAGGGAAGGAAGGAAGGAGACACCGCCGCAGACCAGTCATCAGGCCTAAAGCAAACATGAGAAAGAAGTCATATATTTTAGCAGAGAAAGGTGTTGGAGGAGTCCCAAAAATATCCCTCGGTTAGTCCCTGGAGGCTCGAAAACCCTGAAAGGCTTGTTACTCAATCGACATTGAACAGAACTCTCGCAGTAATATCTAGAAAATTCAGGATCTCGTGCAGCAAGTTTGATGGGATAACTACCTATGCGATTATCATATTTCGCTAAGTTCCAGAAGATTCCAGAAGCTAAAAGCCGTCTGTAACTGTGTAAATACTGTTGTCTGTCCGTCCCTTAACTAGCTTTGGAGTAAAGAATTTTATTCACTTTTCGCTCACTTCCTCTTGTGTTCAAGTTGCTTTGTAGATTTTGCTTGGGTTTATTAGAATAGCTTAGGAAACCGATCCATCTACTACCATCGGTTTCATTGATAACCCTGAGGTCATTCGGTAGGAGAGTCATGAAAACCAGTGACATTCGGTTCTATGAACCTAAGAATACCTGGTAGAACGTTCTGCGAGTCTGTTCTTTGCCTTAATCTTTATACCTATTTTGTGTTCTTCAATTTTATTGTTCATGTATTTTAAAATTCAGAACGTCCTAACATTCGTGAACATGTTCCCCAAATTAAAACTAACGCGACTCCCACTAGATTATCTCGTAGCCTCGTCATGATGGGCGGAGACTGATTTTAATATAGTATTAGGATAGCTTCTGTGCCATAGGAAGTGACATTCAGAAACTGCACTCACTAGTGTCACAAAATGGTATGGGGAATTAGGACTAGAAGTCCGAGTTAGAACTCATAGTTGCAAGTATATTAGACAGCGGAAATCAGACACACCCACAATTTATTGACATGTACATACTCTAAAGGCTCTACATATTGACAGATGTTTCCGAAGTTTTTAGCAACCATTGCACGGCTGTGTGAAGTCGTTTTCAGGTCTTGGTTAACGGCGACTCCTAGGTCAGTTTATGTTTGAACAAAAAACAGCTTGATGTTATTCACCGTATAAGTACTTGTATGTTGGTGGCAAGTATAGATTATAATTAACTTCAAAGCATTTGTCGGCAACTACTGAATCCTAAACCGTACTGTTAATTTTCAGGCTTTGGACGATCACCTTCATTTTTTAACACTCTTCATATCCTGATATAGTCAACATATAACAAAACCGGTGATGAGAAGAGACTAGGAGGATCATTCATAAACAACACGAATATCAATGGTCTCAACACTGTACCGTCGGGTACTCCAATAAGCTCAGATTTTCAGCCAGAAACTTGGAGTCAATTCATACCCTTTGTTGATGCCCAGCTGGGGAATCCTTTATTCACATAAGTAGTTAATCTCCGACCTCCATATCACCTACTTTGGATGGCAGTGTATTTTGTAGAACTCTGCCAAGGGTCATACCGAAATCAGTAGAGTGTTACGTTACAAGAACCTTTTGACCCTTCAAAGAACACCCACGACACGGGCTACTATTAGGTTCTTAAGTCGTACTGCTCCTCATGAAGGACCACGTTTACGCCCTGATCGTTGAATACATTCTTCTTGGTGACTTCTTCTGGAATCTCAACGACCATACCGTTTAAGCTTAAGGGGCGACAGTTTTAAGGCCTACATTACGTGCCTCTTTTGAAAAGAAGACTTACTTTAGCGTTCTTACAGTTAGTTATGAAGGCGTGATCAGTCTATGTAACCCCTTGCATTTTTTTATCCAATATATCACTCTCTTCTTAGCCCAAATGTGTTTTTCAGAAGTTTTAAACTTCACATTGCTGATTGTCACGATAGGAGGAGTCATTATATACTGTGATGTGACTTCCACATAAAGTCTTATAGATTGGGTAGTCACGTCATGACAAATCTGCAATTTAGGGGCTAGGTCTATCTTTGTAGTAGCAAAGATAAATGTACCAATATAGGACTGGACCACAATTCTACATGCTTTTCTGCACGATATTCATTGCTGAAGTAGGCTAAAAATACCTGAGCTCTGCCAAAGTTGTCCTCTACTGGTGACACTGTACTACAAAATATACTGGGACTCCTCTTGTTAATCCTTCAGTCTGTGTACGAATATGCGCGTTATAGAAATTCTACTTGCTTATTAACAAGCTTTTCTTTACGTATTCTTATAATATTAATAATATATTTCTGCAAGGGCAGGTACACGCCATTTTCACAGACATGATCTACAAGTCACAACATATACTGGTTCACAGTATGCATCCCAAGCAGGATTGTTTAGTAAATATAATCTATAAAAGTTGGTAGCAGTTCATTCATTCACATATAATGTGTATTCTTCAAAATATTTTCCAAAGTGGCATCGCGTCCACGTTACATACCAGATCCAATCTGGACAAAAATTGTATTAGTATTTTGGTCGTGCTAAGTATTTATGTAATGCAGCCTTTTAAGTTTATAGTTGTTATAAAGTAGACTTGTGAAGCTTCTGGTGCGAACTATGACCTTGGGAAAGCGCATATGTTGAGCTTGTTCCAGATGTCAGAAGTTACATAGCTTCACCCTCAGAGCAAGATTCTGAGGAGAAAAATAAGAAATCGAGGAACAACAAGGCATTCGGATATGAAAGATAACCAATGCTTAACATTTGGTAGTGGAACAGACGGAAGTATGATAAATTAGTAGATCAAATTGATACTAGCTCATGTTGCTAGAGTGAAATGTGATCAGGGGCTCCAGGTGAGAGAATGCAGTAATAAAGAACAATGAGTTGGGATATTTGTCAAGGTGAGTAGGTTCGAATGAGGGCATGGAAGTCAAGGTTGGAATGAAGAAGACTGTTTATTAGAACAGGGAGTGCATATAGAGAGTAGGGTGTTAAGTAAACTAACAACCACATCCTTTACAGTCTGTTTCTTTTCACCATCCGATGCCTACCACACAGTTCTCATGTAAAAGTCCGAGTTAGCATGTTATAGGTTGTCTTAGTAGAATAGTTGATTCAGCATAAAAATTAGAGACATGAGTTTGAATGGTGAGTGTAGGAGAACAACCTCAATATCACAGATTGATTGATTTGTTCTCATCCATAAAGAGCCTGATGCAGACAAAATGTTCTGCCCCATAAACACGAGTGGATTGAAGTCATCGCCCTCACCATCAATGCTTGCCGGTCAGTAACTCCACCCTCCCTCCTTTATATACTTGCGTAGAGGGGAAAAATATTCGGGCTTTTCAGTAGTGAGATTTTGTGTCATTCATACCCAGGAATCTATATCTTCCATACTTTTACCTCCTACTACGGAGAGTGTAGGGACCTACTTACTGAACAATAGTGCGTGAGGTTCTCAGATTGCATTGAATGTAATATGAAAAATATGATGTTCTGATGATTATATACAAATTCTTAGAAACCTCTCAATTAGTTTCTGTGTAGAATTGTAGTCCAACCAGGCAATCTGCTTTGGATCCTGTGTTTGGTTTATCATGTATTTCATCCCCGACCATTCAATTTAGCTCAAGTTGACACATCATTGTTCGCAATGGTCTGAAAATGAAAGACTAGGGCTGCTTGGTCACTTTTACTGAAGGTTAACGTACAACCGAGGTTTATGAAGTCCACTGAAGATGACTCACTCCGTAACTAGTTGACTTCTTATGCATAGCATCTAGGCATACGTGATAATCACTTCAACCACTTTTGGTTGGCAAAGATTTTTCGACAACTTGGTCCTTAAATTTTTAAAATCCACTGAAGGTGCATTAAAGTCTGTAAGTGTATCTTACTCCACAAATGAGATTATAGGAACTTCAAATGTTTAGCCATTCTTATTAGTGGATTCCATAAGTTAAACCACTTATCTGCCAACACTTTATGTTAACACTGTCCCTAGCAACTTCAAATTATTTGAATAATATCTAACATCAACAGTGGTAAACCCGATCGACATAGTTTGGTAATCATTGTTTTGTTGTTCCGGGCTGTCTGTTTTCATTTTACTTTCTCTAGTTGTAGATAATTATCAATAATTCGCTCTGGCACGGAAAATAACCTTAAATAACACCGTTCAGAAACCAACAGGCTATCCACTTCAGAAAAAGAAAATTAAAAGCTCCTTGCTGATGTATTGGATTGCCGTATTACATGTCATAAATGTACTACTTAAGCGATTACTGAACTAGCAAACTTAGAACAATCTTATATCACATGTTTGTTCTCTACGTCTAATGTTACTATTTATATCAAACTGATCATGCCTGTCAACTTGCGTGAATTCGGTAATTATTATTTTCAGAATATATATATTATGTGTGAAGATTGGACATTGACCGAGTGTTCAATCCTCTTAAAAAAAACCTCAGTCACCTCATGAGTCGAACTACAGTATACCAAACCAGTAAGCGACTCCTGTGTCTTTCATTTTAGGCGCAAACCGACTAATTTTCACAATTGAGTCCCCTGAAATATATTTTCTGAAAGATTAGTTTTTTTAATGAATAAAGTCGCTCTCCGTTTACGTCTCTGATTTCTGTCAGCTCTCACTAATGAGGAATTTTTGAAATCAAGTTGCCCATTGTCTAAAAGCTGGACTAGCCAGGCTTCTGTTATGGCAATTGCATCCGATTTAGTAGAGCCTCTCTGTACATCAAGCTTCAATGCTTGTTCATTAAGTGCCAGAAATTCATCTAACAGACCTAAGATTATTTTGGTGGTTTTGTGCTGTACCTTAGGTGTCTTTGGCATTATTAAGGCCTCAACACCTAAAAATATGCATTTCCAACGTCCTCTTTACAAGCATTTGATCATAGTTTCAGTTCTTTTTTAGCTTCCATCTTTTCCAAACAGTTCACTGGCGAAAATCTTTTCTGGATGAAGGCCCCTGATCCCTTGGAGCAAACACATTTTGCTGTACTAAACCTCGTTAGTAGCCCAGTTTGACACCTAGTCTATAAATCCTTATCATGATGAAGCACTACTTGGCTAATTAGACATTCTTATGAACCGAACGTCATGTTCGAAGTTAATTATTGTCTCAGAGCTCTCCTTAATGTAGCGGAAGATTTCAGAGATATTGATTCCTAAGTACAAGGTCGTTATTGCTGGACATATAATAATCGGGTAGAATATTATTAGCTGTTGAATACATGGAGAAGATCGGCAAGTGGTCGGGAAATTAAGATGGCTTGGGTCAGCCTTTCGATTATAATCACTCTTTGCATTCTCTTGCTTTTAAAAATAAATTTACTATTCTATCACCAACTTTAATGTTTTCTGAGATTGTTCTTGAAAGAAAAACTACTGAATGTTATGATATGACGAGTCAGCATAGACGGTGATTTAGCTTCGACTTAAGATTCTAGAGATCAGGTAGTCTTATCATGGCAAGTCCACAATATTGGTTTAGATCACTTACTCCGGTAGCATAGTTAAGTTCATTATTACCGGCGTAGACTTACTAAAGGTGACTTTTGACTCTGACCAGTCTTCGATTTGATAACTACGATTAGGGATTTGACTGTTCTCTAGTGATTATAGAACATTTCTTACTCGGAAGTTTTCCCAAATAATCGGTTTTCAATGGAGTTGCATTCAACTTCGGGTCACACCCAATATGATAGCCCGAAAAATTTTGGACAATATTGATGGTCATGTCATGTGGTTTTTTATATTTCCTGCTAGAATATACTTAGTTTTACGATTGGGTTTCCCAGGAGTTTACTGACTGCTGATATTTAGGGGGAGATGTACCGAAGAAATCATCTTTTTTATCTGCTTTCTTGGTCTCTTATTACTGAAAGACGTTCTTGTGGTCTGTCTTTATTCCCTCGATTTGTATGGCACAATCTTTTTTAATCCTACTTGAGATGACTGCATATCGATGTGTGTGTTGACAGGACAAACATCCTTAGATTCATCCTGGACGATGACAACAGATCTGGGCTTATCAATATAATTTTTAGTTGTGTTCGCCATTGCAACAGCACCCAATAGTCGTTTTATCCGAGCAGCACTGCTAGCACAACCCCATATGTCCAGTTTTACCCGGCTTTTCGAAATTCCCAGCTGTTAGATTAGCGGTAAGCACGCGGCGATAAATGGGAAAGTCAACAAGTTTGGTATATGGCAAAATGCGAACCGCGAAGTGTTAATTTAAAAGGTATAACAAACAGAAGATGTGTCCTAACTGTGAGGGTACAGATGCTAAAAAAGTTCTTTGGATAAAGGAGTTACTCTAGATAATACTTTGACGGAAATTCATTTGACTTGGAGTTGTTAGTAATCGCACTAAAATGGAAATAAAAGTAGGAAAGGATTTTCAGAAATTTTATTGCTGTAAAAAGAATCCAGGACTGAATTAGTCTGATCTAATCTGCAGTGCTTTCAATTTTAGTCAAGCTGTCCTAGGTGTCAGCTAATTAACGTGTTTAAAGTATATAAACATCAGTAATGACAATGGAATATGATTATTAGGTAAAGAGGTACATAGTCGACCAAACAAAAGGCTTTTAAAAAGTTTGACATACAAGGCATAAGAATTGGTAAGGCTATTCGGTACAAGTTAATCAATAGAACCGAATTCATGCATTTGATAGTCACATGGTCAAGTAGATATCGTATGACAAAATACGTATATGATTATTGTCATTGGACATGTTTGTATTAAATGCCATGTACGGAAACACCTTTATCAAGCACTAAGTACCCATGATATCTTTAAGTTAGAGAGAGCGAACTTTCAGGCGAAAATCAAACATATCACTTCGATTACCGTCCAGATGCGGTGCTTCTCTGGCATGAGTGGTACTGTATCAGGGAGAAAATTGCAAATGTAACCTAAATTTACTTCAGAAAATCCGTTCACGGGATTGGGCATACAAGGTTTGTGTTGGGCCAAAAATACCTCAGGAATGACTGACCTTAGGTAAGGTGGATTCAAAAAAGTTTAATTCGAGTAGTAGTCCTCTCGACATTCTCTTGGGAAACAGTACTTAGTGGAGTTTGATAATTATATTGATCTGTTAATTTCTGTATATATCTATAATCATCGAACTTCCAAGTGTCGTGAACTCTTGAATGCTACTTGATCTGGTGAATAGTAGTATGGGAAAGAGCATCATAGGCTGGTAATGTGTGATCATTTATGTTGTTCAGCTCTGAAGTCATGCTGAGCTGGTTCACAATATGTTTAGTATCTGTTACTAGCGTTAAGTATGTTGTAACGAATGGGTTATACACGGTCACTGTACATGTCCCATTATAACTATTTATCCGTCCACAGCGAAAGAAGGACAGATACAAATGACATAGTTTATTGCAGTCGCGAGTCAACTATTCTTACGAACAGGCTGTGTCTATAGCACATGGTCTCTTAAAGTTTTTTACAGTTTATTGTGACAAAAGATAAATTTTTCAACACCTAGTTAGTCTTCTTACCTTGCAACACTGCCCATCAAAAAGAGGATGATAATAAACCAATGTTAACAGTCACAGAGACAAGCGAAATAAATTAATAAACGTCATTCTATGGATTTTCGGCACAACCCAGTAAGTTTATCAAAATGTGTCACTTTGGCAGCTCAATAGGGACTAACTGTGAAATTCACGAGACGTATTTTCTGTTAGGCCTGATGATTTTGTTTCTGATTTATGTCAGATACATTTCTAAGTATATTCGGAAACTCGGAAAGCATAGCAAGTGTATTCGAAAGCAAACGAATAAATTCATCTTTGTCTTCAGATTTTTTTACACACTTGTGATTGGAGTGTCGTCTGTGCTTTCGAGAAAAGACGAGATGACGTGCCCTCCAGCATTCCTACTCTAAAACACCGATTTAAGTCTGAGTCTACTATTTAAAACCTAAATAATTTTCCCATAACAGGATAATTCTGGAGTTCATATGAATTATTTATTTCTGATAATTTCATCTAGCCTTTCATGAACTACGGACTTTGCAATGATTGCGCGGTTTTCAATCCTTCTCCAAGGCGCGCGTTTTGTAAATTAGTGAGTGCAATTTAGTTTTCTTTTGGTTTAAGTCACCTACTTTCATTGTGATTGGGGGAGGAATAACCTTTAAACAGTCATAAAGATTATCCTAGAGGTTTCCAGTCAGTAAAAAGAGCTTCTTACAAGGAAGACGACGTTGCACAATGTGATGTGATTCTATGTTGTAAAGGGATTTAATATATCTTACCGTTAACTCTAGCTATCGATGGATTATATAATGACATACGCGCTATTTCTAGTGGACGCTGGACGTTTGTCCTCTTAAACCCTTAAAAGAACACAAAGAGGTCCAATAGGACCACAGTTATAATGAGGGTTGGTTATTTAGGGTAAAAATTAAGGGTTTTGGGTCAAGGTTTTAATTTCAAATTAACACAAACTATAATGCAGAAACACTCTGTAGCAGTATGAGTCCGTAAATTTCGCTCACAAGCCAAATGTGCCGTTTGGTTGTTTCGTCCGTAAGATGTAGTGCCACCAGGTTTAGGCTTGTTACAGAATGTAGTACTGTATTGAGTACTTCTTTATCTCAGTCCTCTTGAGGATAATATTTGTCAATGACAGGCAAATTTTGGTGAAAATCCAGTTATTTTCGAAACTACTCAGTGCTTTTGAACTTATTCACGCTACAGTTGATATGTTTTCAGTTTTGTTTTATATCTAAAGGGGTTCACTAACGCACTGGTAATGGCTATGCGAAAATTCACCATTGACCTTATCGAGTTGCAGTATACATAAAGCCACTAAAAACTTTGGAGTACAATGCCCCACTACGTTAAGAAGGTTTTCTTTGGCGAATTAATGAGTTGGGAAAGTCAATAGTTTATAGGCATGAGAAATTTCTACCTAGACTGTATTTGCACAAATACTTGCCAGTTTTACGCCCTTCATTCTTTTGCTAGAACACTAGTGGCTTGTTATTCTTTACTACGAGTTTTTGATGTTGCAGATATTCGTGTTTTTTCTAAGAATAATGATAAACCTTACCAATGCCTCAACTTGTATTTTTATTTCTCTTTAGATAACGTGTCCTTATGGAGAACCCTGTTTTTGATGATCCTGGCAATGAAGCCAAATATTGGCGACAAAAGGCTGAAGAGTACCGTAGCGGGTAAGCTTCCTATTACAGTGTTTGTATTCTTACGATGATTAATAGTATGGAAGAAGCACGAGAAGAGCTGGAGGACTTCCAGATTAGCTCACGAGAACTGGAACTAGAGCTTGAGACTCAATTGGAACAATTAGAAAAGCGTAATTCAGAGCTAGTTGTATTGTGCGAAAAGCTAACTGTTGAAAAAGATACCTACCGTGTAAGTGTAAACACAGTGATATTTTGAGACAGCTGTTCTGGATAAAAAATAATATTTTCGGTTCTTGCTATTTGTAGCATAAGGCGGAAAATAGTCAAGAATGTGTTAATCACGAAATAACTAGACTTCAAGATGAATTAGAGAAGTCGAAGTTAGAACGAGAGAAAATGCACAGATATATCCGGGAGCTGGAACAGTTAAATGACGATTTAGAACGTTCTAAAAGGTATTTTATAAGTTTGACGCTCCAATAACTCTTTACAGAGCGGCAGTTGTAACATTAGAAGATTTTGAATCCCGCTTAAACCAGGTAAAAAAGGTGCTCTTCATACATGCTTGGTTTTACAGGCTATTGAGAGAAATGCATTTTTGGAGAATGAGTTAGATGAAAAGGAGGATCTAATGGTAACTGTCCAGCGACTTAAAGATGAAACTAGAGGTTAGTGTCATAAACGTTTTAAGAATCGATCAAATAATTTGATTTTATCTCTTAGCGTATAAATTTATTTTACAAAGCTTATTATGTATGGTTTTGCATTGCAGACGGGTTTATGAGTAAATGTAAAGGTTGGATATATATAAATATATATATATATATATACAAGTTCTAATATTTCTGTATTGCCTCGTTATCCCATCACGGGATGTACTAGTTACCTATGTTATAATTAGCTTATATATTGTCAGTGTTAAAAATTAGCGACTATATCCTCTGTATCCGCTTTTTTTCTCACTATTATAGGTATCTAATCACTCGTCCTTTCTGTCGGTTAGCTACTTATAAATCTCAATTTTTCTTTCGTCATATTTTTACAACTGAGACTTTTGATGTGATTATACATCTTTTGAATAATATGCAGCCTTCTAATGATGGTTATAAGCTCTGTTAGTTCAGTTTTTTTCGAGCAACGTAATGTGATCAAAATTTCTTTATAAAACAGTTGTTAACAGCTCACTTTTTAAATATGAAAGACACAAAGGTTTAGGTACTATAGTTATTATTGTTTACTGAACATAGTCGAGGGCAGTAGCTTTCTAAATATTTGGATGTATATAGATCCAAATGTTTGGAATCACATTGTTGTAAGGAAGCTCTTGTCAAAACGAATGATAATTAGCTCATTCATCAGGCACTTCGGTATATGCCACACTATGTATGGGGGTCAATGATACCACGCTGTTGCTCGAACAGAAGTAGGTAAATCGGTGTTCGAACCTGAGACTGAAAGTCGAACTACTAAATCACCTCTCCTTTGTCAAAATGTAAGATACATGGATGTCATAAAATGGAGATTTACAGTTCTGCTGAGAAAGATGACCATATAGATTTCACCAAATATATGAAGTATGATTTATTAGTGTGCATATGTTTTGTTTGTTACATTCGACTGTCTACTTGAATTAATGAATTAATCAATTTCGTAAACAACAGTAATGCCACGAGAAGGCAGTGAGTATGACTTCCCTGGCAGAGGCTATATATTTGCTGGCCATGTGAAAGCATTTCGAGAGAGAGGGGGGGCGGACTCTCCCCACTGTTGGCCGTATTAGGGCATCTGGGGGCTTACCTACTTTTTTACTTACCTACTTTTTCGAAGTCAAAATAAAAAGCAACACAACTTATATTTTTTGACAGGCCACTTTCTAATAGCCTATGTTTCTTAACAAACAACGAAGATAGGTAGTAGGATATTTAAATGTTGAAAGTATCTGCTGTGTAAGTGCTAATGTTTCCGGAACCAAGTCTTAAAAGTGAACTCAAGTGAACTGAGGATACATTGTTAATTCTTGAGGCATTTAGTGGATGTAAAGAAAAATGACAAGACAGTTCACCAAGTACGTTACAATTTTGCGTTTTAAGCTACAAACCATACTTACTGTGCGCAGAATATTGAGAAATTTAGTTGGTGAAACTAGTAAAGTTCATTAATCACGTAAGACTTCTTGTGTCACTTTTTATATATATATATATATACTACTTGTATTCTTCTGCAGTGATGAGTATATGGAGTGTTTTGAATAATATTTTTTGCCAATTTACTGACATTTTTTCATTCCTTGCTACAGACCTCCACCAAGAATTGGCCATAACTCGCCGTCAACCTGAACTGGGTACTTCACCAGAAGTATGTAATGGAGGCAATACCATCCCTTCCAAAAGTTTGAATAAAAGTAAGTGAAATAACTTCCTAGCATCTTAATATATATGCATATGTTGTATTACGGTATGTTAGTTATCTTTCTAAGTATTATTTTGCCTAGCATGGTATTACCTCGCCGTACACTTTGAAAGCAGTGATTTTTAAACCCTAAATGCGTTAACAAAGGTATAGATAATTTATGACATATCAAGCTACTGTATCGACATACGATATTATTCTTTTTGAGTGAGTTTAATCATAACGTTCTGTTTAGTTTTTCATCGATGGGATTTAGTCTATAGGCTAAAAAGTCATTACATCGTCTAGATAATATCTGGTTATTTTGTGAAGGATAATTGACTAGAACTGTATCAACTAAAAGACCATTATAATTATAGTTTCACTAGATGACTAAGGTATTCGGTAATTTTGTTAGTTTTGTACTTCATATGAGTAACTTTCAATAAGATTCTATTCCATAATTATTGTTTCCCAGATTGGATTACGATTTTATGGTAATTGTTTTAAGTGTTCAGTGCAAATAAAACAGGCCCTACGTTCCTTATAGATTTTATTATTTTTCTCATTTTTGAATTGTCATTTTATCTGAGCTTTACATGAAATCTCTGCGTTCATATTTACCAAGTAGGTAGTAAACAAAACAAAAACACAACCAAACATTTTTAAGATGGTTCATCAATATTTCGTACTTTTTACGGAAGATTGTTTATATTCAAATGTCTTCTCTCTTATAAACCGAAAGTGTATTTATTATTCAGTCTTTATCCGATTTGGGTAGTTCAGTGAAATTAGCAGAAACCTTATGACGTTATTTTCGTTCATTAACTCATTTTCGGGGTTGATTTTCTTTGTATTTGTTCCCATGTTTACAGTCATAGAAACTTTATATATTCACTTTCTGATAAACAGATTGGGGTAGTTTTCTAACTGACATTCTACAAAAACATGATCGAAGTATTTGGTTGTCACAAGCGTTAGATAATTTTAAAATAAATTTGTGTAATTTTTAGTGGGTTGTTGAGGTCCGCGAGATAATCACTAGGATTGGTAGTTGGAGACTAGGTACAGATTCATTGATCGTTTATCTACCTTTCGATCTTCTAGTATTCCTTCATAAATACCTTTCCACTCTGTTTGTTTCGAACTATATTCTGAGTATGTAATCTACCTTTTTATCGTTACTACCACGTTATCTCATTCTCTTCTGCTATTCATGATGCTGACTTTATCTTGCTGTGCTAATGTGGTATGGCAAATTAGGCCAACTCAAAGCTGTGCTAGGCTCTAAGTTGATGACTGACTTGCTGATTTTATTATCCATTTAATATAATGATTGATTAAAATTTGACTGTGATGCCCGACGACGACAGAGCTGGTAAGATGATTGGTCATGGAGATTAAAGACTGATAAGTAAAATTATTTTTCATTGATTATATTTGAAAGATGATTTACCATAGGGTTTCCATTATTATAAACTTCTAGGTAAGTTCGTGATACATAATTACTCTAAGTTGTTAGATATTCTGAGTTTTTGTTATTAACTTCACTGTTTTTCTGTCTTATTCTCATTTGGCTGGAATATCATTTTCCGTGTGAGATGTACATAGGTATTATATATAGTTACTGTGATTAAAATAGTTTCAAACACATTATCACTTAGCATACTTTACTTGCCGAGCACTTTAACTATTTAAATCTCTCACTGTTTTTGTTTTCTTCCCTAGTTTTAAAATATCTTTCTAATTTACCTCAATAGATTGCTTCAAAACATGTTGATAGTGTTAACTAAGGATCTGCTGTTTCATAGATTAAATTCACCACTTCAGCCAGTTTAACTCTGCTAACGAAAACCAAGTAAAAAAGTGGCCTTTCCAATTAGTATATAACCTTGGGAATTCATCATGGCATTTTGTTGAACATGCTTAAGAATATACATTCATAAATCTGTCAGCTATACTGTAATATCTATATGCAGTTAGGCTGTTTATTTCCTTATGCAGTAATATTCTCGTAGTATGGGTAAAAGTGCTTTGAAATTATTTTTTTGTATGGAATTATATCAGCTGATGAGATTTGTGCGGCGCATATGTATCTGGTGTTTCCTTGTACCAATATTTATGTGTTTAAATAAATAAATATATCAGCTGAAGAACTGTTAGACACCCAGGAGCATTCAGTAAATGATTCGTCCTAGTTTGTAACTTCTTAATGATGCACGTCCACGACTCCATACAGGATCAAGTACAGGATACTCAGATGCAGTTCCAAAGAAGATCACTGAGTTGGAACTAGATGGTACGTTTCTCCGACTTCAGTTAATCAGTAAAAACACTGATTATTCGATAAAATTGGTAATAAATTTATCGATCTCGACATTGTTAAACTCCACTGATCACGACTGTTGACTAGGACTTCTGAAATTCACCTCAAATCCATTTGCTGAATTGTTCCTTAGTTGATTGATTTATTGATATTAATTCAATACGAATACAGTTTCTGCCACTAATACCAACTGAGAAGACATTGGAAACCAACACTTTTACTCTACTAAACAATTGAAATATCTTTATTTGGTTCTGTTTGGGTGTATTTGAATTTCTGTTATTTATGTACTTATAATAATCATTTTTAATAGTAAATGCTAGATGATTAATTCTTATTGCGTTATCTCGTCTTAAAAATGACTGACAATATGGCACGTATCACTTTAAACGTATTGGTCCTTTTGCGATATATATATATATATATTAAAAGACTAATATTTGAACGAAGAATATTCTTTTCGATAAATTCTCTTCAGGTTCTACAATTATATATCCAAATTAATAATCCGAAAAATTGGCCAGGTTAAAGGCAAAGTACATAGTTTAATGCATGTAAATTTAGGATTGTCAAATCAAATAGTTAATGTTGATATGACTCATAGAATGTTAACTTGAATCTGTATATACGTTTTACGTATATACAGATTCAAGTTAACATTCTATGAGTCATATCAACATTAACTATTTGATTTGACAATCCTAAATTTACATGCATTAAACTATGTACTTTGCCTTTAACCTGGCCAATTTTTCGGATTATTAATTTGGATATATAATTGTAGAACCTGAAGAGAATTTATCGAAAAGAATATTCTTCGTTCAAATATTAGTCTTTTAATATGATTGGGATTTTTAAACGATATATATATATATTACGATGCACAGAATGTTCACATTTTTTAATTGTTTTCATCGTAAGACTAAAATATCTTAAGATCATTAATTAACTGGTACACTACTTACTGTCGGTAAAGACTCCCTTAAAAATGGTTAATAATAATTGTAAACCTGTTTAACTACTTCATTTTTTTTTATAAACAAAACGAGAAAATTGAAAGCGATTGATATTTATTTGTCATTACATCATATTAATCGTTATTATGTGCCTGAAAACAATCTGGTTAAATATTTTAATTAGCTTGTTTATCAATCACAAGTTTATGCATTCAACTGTCAGCTACACTGTATGAAAGTTAATCATACCAATTGGCGGCTTAAACCTAGTCAGGTAGAGCAGGGTTCGGACCTAATCTACCGGTTTAAAGGGTGAGTACTTCAGACTATTATAAGTCACCGCTTTACTAAATACATGATTTGATATCGTTTTATACTACACAAATTTACAATATTATTAAAATATGATGGTAATAAGTTGTAATTAAAATTTGTGTCCGGTGTTGTACGTTCATGCTTCATGAAGATTGTTACGTCGTATGTGCATCTCTAGCTTTGATTATGCTTCATATTTTACACCTCAATGACTATCATATCAGTTTGTGACGAAAATTATCTTTGAATTGCACAAGTCTCTTAACAAATCATTATATTAAAATTAATAGAAATAGTTTGTGAAAAAAGGAATGTACTTACCCATTGTCACAATTCATTTTGTTAGGTCATTACATTATACAGAACTGGTATAAATAATTAAGCTTAACTTCCGATTTAGTTTTTCAGTAAAGCGTTTTCTCCAGCAATGTGTAACTAAATTCTTCGTGATATGTAATATTAATAGTCAACTTAGTCAACTTAGTTACAACATATTTTCCCCTATTACGTACATATTTCTTTGGTTTAAGATGTTTTTTAAAGACGAGAAAAATAATTTAGATTGAGTATTTGTTTATCTCTCCTCTTTTTATCCTAATGGTAAAGCTATCGGATGTGCTGTTTCATCGAAATACTTTTACAGTTCCTTTTAGTCATTTCCACATTTTCAGGATGATTTGATCTTATTCAATGTAAAGGTTTGAATTAATCCATCGTTTTTAGTAATTCTATGCGGCCTTCGTTGAGCAAGACAGTTGGTGTAATTTATTTTATTTGTTTGAACACAAACATTCGTACAGGGGGCACCAAATTTATATGCTCTACACAGTAGCAATGGAATTGTGACGAAATAGAGAGTGTAAAATGCGTATAACAAAAAGAAAAACAGCAAGGAACTGAAATTAGTGTATGAGAGTGAAATACCAATAGTAATAATAATGGGAGAAACAGTTCATTTGGGAAAAACACAACCAGGAAAAATTCTTTTAGTTAAAGTTATGTTCACTTTTATAAAAACAGTAAAAAAAGTTACAGCGGGATCGCTACTGGCTTCTGTTCTGAGCCATGTCTGATGACGTCCCTATCCACTGTGTTGTACGATCTCTAGAATCCTAACCAGGGAATCTTGAAGGACCAACAAAAGCCAGTTCTGTACAGTTTTCTCTCAAGTCATGACTTCATATCATACACTGACTACCTCTCCTCTTTCCCCAACCAGTCCTATAGTCGGAAAATGATACATGATTAAGAATTATCTGGGACGAGATTCCTATTACATATCCAAGTCACTGAAGTTGATGTTTCGAGATAATGACACCAATTGAACTACCATCACCATACCTGAACACATGATTGTGAATCTCCACGTCACTAACATGGTGTTGCCCCTGAATGTCAGCAGTCCTTCGGAAACGACGATGATCGAACACAAAGAGTCATCTGATATCATCAACTCGGAGAGTCCAGGTCTCACAAGGATAGAGCAAAACTGACTCACCGATGTGCTGTAGATCCGACCTTTCACAGCTAGACTAACGTCGCGGACGCTCCAAAGATGGCCCACATTGGCATAAGCCTCTCTGGCTTTCACTGTATGTGAATTGATCTCATGACTCACGCCACCATCAGTACTTATGAAGCTACCCAGAAATACGAGATTCATTGCATCTATCTGCTTACTACCCAGATCGAGTTCCGGTTCAGGGTCCTGCCAGTCTTGTAAAAGTACTTTGCACTTGGAAGATTCAAAATACATGCCATACCTATGGATACTGGGTGTAAGAGGTCGAACTGACAACCATTCGGTGAGAACACTTTTGCGCTGTGCTTGTGAGACCTGGCTTCTCCGAATTGAGGGTACTAAGAGACTTTCTGTGTTTGGTCATCACTGTCTTCATAGTATTGCTGGTATCCAGCGGCTACGCCATATGAGAAATGTGGGGATTGAGCAACATGTGTTTGGTTACAGTGACAGTAGTTCAGTTGGTGTCATTATCTCGAAACATCAACTTCAGTGACTTGGATATGTAATAGGAATCTCGTCCCAGATAATTCTTAATCATGTATCATTTTCCGACTATAGGACTGGTTGGGGAAAGAGGAGAGGTAGTCAGTGTATGATATGAAGTCATGACTTGAGAGAAAACTGTACAGAACTGGCTTTTGTTGGTCCTTCAAGATTCCCTGGTTAGGATTCTAGAGATCGTACAACACAGTGGATAGGGACGTTATCAGACATAACAGTCATAGTGCGATTTCTTTTTACTTCATAAAAGTGAACGTAATTTCTTTAACTGAAAGAATCCTTTCTGTTTCTATTTTTGTTAACTGAACTACTTTTCACATTCTTTTTGCTTTTCTCTGATTTACTAATTTTTATTCAGTTTTGTTCTTTTTTATTGTACTCACTCTTTTTTCCCTATCTCTTCACGATCTAATTTTCTTATTGTATGGTGCATAGATCTTCTGATGCTCTTTTGTAAAAATATTTATGTATTTAAATAAACAAATACTACAGGTGGCCAGACTTTCTTAATAACATGTAGATGACATTCGTAAGGTAGGTGAGGAATCCATCTATTCACATAGTCTACATTTTACTCTCCTTACCATGCAACCTTGAGATATTTTATGATTTATATGATTTCCATTGGTATATCGTACTTTGTTGTGCTTATTTATTTTCAAGACGGTTGATAAAATCACTAGACCGTTTATATTATGACCTTTTTGAAAACTTAATGTCTAATCTGTGACTAGTTTTTGAGTGATAGCACTTTCTGTTTACTAGTTTTACTAGCCTCATTTAAACTGAACTTTGCTTGTTATAGACCGGTATTTATCCTCCCTTTGTATGGGTTAAGATTTCATGAGTCTTTGAAATGTATACTGTATGTGTATATATCTATTTGGGAATATATATATATATATATATATATATATATATATATATATATAAGGATTTGAATTATGTGAACTAGTTTTCATTCTTTTGCTTTCCAGGGCGCCTACGTTCCTGCTCTTATTGTACTACTGTATAATATCTGTATATTGATTATTGTTGCCTATTTACAGATTATTTTCTTTTTCTCGTATTCTTATAATATTCTTAACAATGTCGTTGAACTAGTGTGTTTACTGTTATTTTTTTTGTTTCATAGTGAATTCACTTATTTTCAACTGTTTTCATCCTTTTTTCTTTGAGAATTTCGCACACTTAATTTCTAACTTCGCTACTAATTATCTCTCTCCTTCTCTGTATATCAAACTAAAAATCACCTAGATGTGCAACTTGTTCTAAAACTTATTTTTAAGAGATTCTTCTCAGATTCTATTTTTTTAAACAAAATCGTATAATTCACTAAGTCAAGAAACTTTTGATAACAGGATAATGAAATGAGGAAATCGAAAAAAAACAACATAAAAACACGAATTTACATGTGTATGCAATTAATTTTACAATCAACTGTCTCATGTTGATCATATCTTCCATTACAACGTTTACACGCTTCATCACATGGTCTCTTTTTCTCTCTATCTCTCGAAAATTTTATTCATATTATGTACGATTTATGTAAATATTTTGCACTTTTCATACAGTTTTTATTCTAATCAGAATATATGCGTGTATATTTGCACAGTTATGTTGATTATATGTTCGTTTCTTTTCCTAATTTAATGTATGCTTATGTACCTGTATGTTTGTGTACATGGAAAAATCCTTTTGTTTATCCGTTAACTCTTCTGATTTGCTCGTTTTTGTTTCAAATAATGATGACATATTTGTATGCAATCATGTTTTGCTTAATACTGTTGCGTTCATCATTAAATAAATCAGTTAGTGTTTTGTTTCTTGTGCTTGTCACAAAATATTCTTCTTACCTTTCTATGTATATTAATTTTCTTTTGTTTCAATGAACAATAGTTTAATCCGAAAATCTGTATTTAGACATCAGTTTATCAAATTTATCTCTTAATAATGCGTGTGAATAACTGTGCTCAATTGTTTGTTGTAAAAAAAATGAAACTGTTTTGTTAAGGCAGCAGTGTAAATTCTCTTTCACCATATCACTTTTGGAAATGTCCACAAAACATCAAAGGGGATGAAATTTACGTCTGTGTTCACTTTTTGATGGTTTATTTATGTGGTTTTTCCCGGTTTGCTTTAACTATTATTGTTTTTGTACAGGTTAATTAATCTACTCTCTTTTTTTTCTGTGTATGAAAAAGAAATTATACATCAATTTTTACAGAAAAGTTATTTTCTTTCTTGGAAAAAATAATTTAGTTTGTACGCAATCAGAGTTTTCTTAACATTTGTTTATCAGTGATGTATAAATCGATGAAGTATAGACTAATGATGTAAATTTAATAATTAATGCATGTAATTATGTGTATACGTTGTTCTTTTGATTAAACCGTTAATCTTTGTCGGATAGCTTACATGTTTTATTGCTGACGGGTCGGTGATCCTACTTGCTGAACGGTTCATTTTGATATGTGTGTATGAATTAAATATCTTAAAAACAAATATTCAGCATTTATATAAATTTGACAACAACCCTATTAAAACTGGGCAAAACTTCCCCAGAATAAACAGGTTGTTTTCATGCCTGTGTGTATACATTACTTCATTATGCAGTGCTCTCAATAGCCTAACGATACGTTTTAAATAGGTATCTGACACCTATAATTTATTCAGTTTTAATTAAATTCGTTTAATACTACTTTATGACTATTTATTATTTTACTTCTGTATACATTTGTGTGTATATTAGTATTATTGTTTACTTTTTGACTTGTCCTTTGTCTCATAGTTTTGACCTGTCCACGTTTCCGTATCAAACCAGGTATTATTTTCAGCTCAAAATGACAGACTGAAAGTTTTTCTTATCATATTAAAGAGATTTTTTGAGCTTGTTAAATAATTATTGATAATATTTGACTATCCGTGTTAAGGGAGTTAACTTTGGATGTACATGACTACTTATCTGTTTGCTTATCTGTCTTCCCATATTATCAAATATTATAATCATCACACTATTTCCTCGTTATTTCTATGGTTGTCAGTTAAATTTGTGACATAAACAATCCTGGGAATTTTTTAGGAACAGAGATCTTTGTCTACTTTATATTGTTTCTTTTTTCCAGTTGTTTTTGTTAACCGTTTGTTTCATGCATGTATTTTAAAACTGCCTGTTCACTATGCTTTCATCATCATGCACCATATCTTCTATTTTCATACAATTTATTATGTTGTTTTTCACTTTGTACGAACTCTTCAAATTTTGTTAGTAATCAATCATTTCTTATCATGAAACTGATTATTTATTATCCATTAAATAATTGACCGAATCCACTTATGACGGGTTTCAATGGGAAGTCTTGGTACTGTATATCAACTAACTGCTCGACAATAGTTCGAATGTTCATGACTGTAAAAAAGGTTATGATGTTATATGATGAGCTTAGTAAGGATAAGGATATTAGTCATTATGACTATGTTAGTAAGTCAGAGGTTAAAATTTACTCATGTAGTGAACGAGAACCCAGGTGGGGAAGACGAGTTTGTTATTTAATACAAAATTACAGGGTGCTTTCACAAAATATGAAAACCATACATTAAATACATAATTTGCACATTTTCTCTTACAACCTTTATTGTTCCTTCACTCCTATTTGTATCTTGATTGCTTTCAGTTTCCTTCTTTTTATTCATTTCAATCTTCTCAACCTTCTACTTGCTGACATTCCACTTCTGACTGATGCTACATGCTACTTATATCTGCAAACATAAATAGCATACGCTACGATCTGGGCATCCTAGGCGACTACAATCAATATTAATGCCATGTAGTGAGTAATTAGTAGTATAAAATTTGAAAATACGATTAAGTGATAATTCTGTCATCATATTCTTAGTTGTTGTGTTTCTAGTATTTGTTTGTAACGACACAATTCATGTAATTTAACTGTAATGTAGTCGTCACCTGAACATGTCTTTATTTTCTATTCATTAACAAAATTGGAAGATATTAAACAGAATAAGGTTTTCATAGCTTAATCACAAGCTGATCTCAGCTAGACCACCACTGAAAACCCGTCTGCGAGCTATAAGTGTCACTCAATGTCGTAAATTGATTGGAGTTAGACACTAACAGCGTTGGATACCAACTCAGTGGTCTGGAGATTTAACTTTTGTGCGCGAAGCCCAAGGTCTTGGGTTCGATTGCCAGATACGGGATCATGGATACACACTGCTGAAATGTCCCATGCCAGGACGAATCGGCAGTCCAGTGCTTTCAAGTTTTCAATGGTTGTCTAGCTAAGATCATTGACATGTCACAGTGATTTGTCGAACTTAATTCACTAGAATTGGTTTTAATTCAATTTATCAATAGTATGTCATGTTGTTTGATGTTATTCAGAATATATTTGTGAGGGAATTCCTCATTGTCTATGCGCTTTGACTGTTCTAGCACTATCGGGCTAAATAAATCAGTTATTTCATTTTATTATTTCAAAATTTACTGTGTAAATGTGTTTAGAATACTTGCTTTTTAACGTTGGTTTTTATCGCTTATCTACCAGATTTCAGTAACAAAAGTGACATTTATCCATTTTTTATATGTACTCTAGTCTGATTATTTGTATAAATACCACTTCTGTTTAATTGCATAAACTAACGTCTTAACTAAAACCTACGATTGTCAATTGATTTTACTCTCATGTGACAGAAACCAAACATGTTATCGAGTTTTTATCAATAAACATAATTCCTATTTACGTTCAGGTGACACATCAAGGCAAAAACTATCCTCGTTTGACTACATGTTTTATACCTAATATTATTCATCTTATGCTATAGAAGTTTATTTCATTCTATTTTTGTTAGAATCCATCAGTTGAAGTAAAAGTGGTTAATAAAAGATAACAATTACGGTTATGAAATAATTTATTGTCACGTCTAACACTTATTAAGTTACAGTTAGCGTAAAGACACTTGAAAATTTTATTTACAAAAGTCAAATTAAAGTAGGTATTTACTTTTATATCTATTCATTGACCGTGAAGTAGATTGCACGCTACTGACTCGGTGGTATAGTTCAACTTTATCCTTATTTTATTCATGTTACATTAACTGTTGACCAAGTAATTCAGTATGTACGGTTGTGATTGTAAATTTTTGTCTTACCAATCACTGCGATTCCTCTGTTGCCAAGGCAAGGAGATCCGTACATTTTCATATGCAGTTACAAATAATAATAAATAATTTTGTTACAAATCAGGTACTATGCACGTGATTATAGTCTACACTTGACCGATCAATAAATTAAGGCCACAAGATTAGTCTGTGCACTTTTAAATGTCTGTACATTCACTAACCCATTCAAGGTCATCAAGATTATGACCACCTGATCAAGTAAAATATCATCTTAGCCAATAGTAATCATTGTGACTTTCCGAAGATCAACAACGTTTGTGTATAGTGTGTTTATGTTTTTATGTGTATGAGGTTCGTGTGAATTTTCTGTAGTGGAATAGCTATCTTAATTTATGAAATTCGGTAATCAAGTTTTCTTCAGTAATCATGTGTCTTTGTATGTGGATGTGTGTAAAATACCTCACTCGGAGAACTCACTTATCGACAAGGTTATGCAAAGACCAGTTATTTTTTATAAAGACACTGATATAATTCCTACTCTTCTGACAGCCTTGAGTATAAGTATGATAGAAAGGCATTTCTTCCCCTCTAGATCTAAAATGTTACTTCATAAGTGGTGTACATTAACATGTGATAAAGTTTTGAATATTTATCTTATATTAAAAGTCCTATAAGTCCTGATGTAAGAGTATAATATGTATTTGCCTGTGTATTAATTTTTTTTTATTTTTAAAATTTATCCCTGATTTTTATGCCCATTTGACTTGGATCGATGCATATATGTGCCCGGTCTTATGTTGTAGCTGACTGACTGACTGAGTTGAGAGAAAACTTATCTCTTAAGAAATAAAGAGAGATCATGCTGAAATTAAACAGTGTTTCATTTACTGAGTTCAAATAATGATAATATCAAAATCAGCTGATTACATATTTATATTTTATATCATTTTTGTGTCAAATTAAATAACAAAATTACATATTTTCTTTTATAATGATAATTATTAATTAATTAATTTACCTTTGTGTGTACGTATGTGTGTGTGTGTGTAGGTGTTCAATTGATTTTATTATAGTTCACTGATTTTTGCAAACAATAACATACTGAATAGTTTTAATTATAATAGAGTAATTCAATTTATGATTTGGTTTGTTCTCATTATTATTGTTTACATTTTTTTGTTAAAATAACTATGATTTTGTTTTTGATAATCAAACATTGTTTAAGGTTGGTATTTAGTGCCAGTGATGTGAATGACTAACTCTTCTTTACTATTTTTAGAGTGAGTGGTGGCTTAATGGTTAAAGCGTTCAACCTTCACCCACTGAGTCCTTGATTCGAACCCTGTTTCACCTATTTCAGTTTTAACAATTGGATATTATTACTAACCATTACACTTAAATTGTAAAGTAAAGTATTTGACAAGATCTAGTAAGAAATTATTGTCTGAAATATTAGAATCTACACTATTTGCTTTAGTGTTCCAAAGCATAGTTTACAGCTTAGTTCGTAAATATATTTCACCAATTTGTCTATTATGGAAATACATGTTAATTTCATTTACCTTCTTAGTATACTTAAACTTTGAAAATTGTTCCTAATATCGTATACAACATATATTCCTTTACTACTGTCATTACACTTTTTTATGCTTTGATTTTTTTTGTCAAGAGTAAGTCTAAGGATGACCTGATTGTGGAAGGGGACTAATTTGGGGATGAATAAAACAATAAAAATTCCATTGTTGTACTTTATAGTATTCAATAAGTGTAACACATGAATTTGCATGTTGTTTTCTATGTTGTAAGTGCATTTTATATTATTATATGGTTCCACGACATAATTATTGGGGACGTGAGAATTACGTATATATATTTCATATTGCTTGTTTGAATCAGGACTGCCATTGATCAGTCTCTTATTGGCATATGTGCATCCTGTGCGGATTGCTTCGATATTACCTTAAGTCACAAGCATTTTAAGCAAAGATGGATAGTGGCTAGCAGTGGAATCCAGGACTCACGTTTCATCCTACTTGGGATTACCAGCTAGATGCACCTGCATTCTAGAGTTGATGTTCACTCTGGGACCCGAACCTAGTACCGTTCGCTTCAGACGCCATCACATTATCCACTTAGTTACTGAGTCCAGGTAGCCACTAGCTTGTGCAATGGAGTGAACTTTAAATTCATTTTGTATTGACATTAAATAGGAATAATATATTTGTAGAATCTCAGCAAATGAATTTGTAGTAAATTCGCTGAGATTTTACAAATATATTATTCCTATTTAATGTCTTACATCAACTCGGCGCTCAAATACTGTGAAACTATTCGCTCTAATTTAGACGAGAGTTCTTATATTCATTTTGTATTGGTTGTTCGAATCTTCCCATTAATGTGTTCAGGACTGCAATCGATCAGTCTCTTATTGACATAAGTATTACTGGAATGTGGCTTAGTCATATGGTATCCAGTGTTTCAAACATGTTTTGGTAAATAATGTAAATCCGTTATGTTCAACACTACAAATAGGTGAGGTTTCTTAACTGGTTACAAATAAGTGGTTAGATATTCCATGTAGTATATCAATGATGTCTTACAGCATCAATTTCACTGTTTATTGTACTGTTTCAAATGATAGACAGAATAAATGTATAACAGTGTAATCGAATATGGTAATTCTATAAATACTTTCATTATCTTGCATAGATCAAAATAAGTATACCTTGAAATTTAATCTATAAAAATTCAATATTGTTTGTTGATCTGTATTTGATCCAATTTTTTATTAAATGTAAATTGAACTGAATAAGATGGCTTATTTTTTTTCTTCTAATTTCAATACAAGATACTATTTACAGGAATTTTATTTAAGTAAGACGTAACTTATGCCGATTACTTTCAATATCTTTTTCATATCTGAAAGCGTGTTTTCCCCCTTTTTCTATTTTTTTTTAATAATAATAATGATTTTGTTACTAATACCGCTACTACAACTATTGTTATAACCTTTAATCATAAATTTACATTAATTAACGTGCTAATATAAGTCTAACCAAATTGTATTCACAAAAGAGTCTGTATACAAATGGTTATTATTTTCCGATCAATCTAGATTATTTTTTGTTAACATTCAGTCATTTACATGTAACAGTTTTCTAATTATTCTTTTATATGTTATAAAGCGTAAGTTATGCTATCTTATCGAAATTATTATTATTATTATTTTAATGCTGCTTATTCTGTTCTCTTTTCTTGTTTAAGCGTTATATGTGGTAATTAAATTCCACTAAGGCTCTTTGATATTAAGCAACGAGATTAGTTCTATCCTCTTTTTCCGCTCCTGTTAACTAAAATGAAAAGTCCAAGATGCATAAAAGTTTTCCATGCTAGAGACATTGAAAGAATAAGGTGTTTATGAAGTGAAATGGCATGCTCGTATGAAATATGAACATAAAATAAACATGATACCATGTCACAGACGATTGGAAAAAATTAGTTTGTAATTCTCTCACTATTCAATGAAGACATGATTGTTAGGCTTGGTTCTTAGACTTCGAATCACCCCTTGAGTACTCATGGCTAATTATAAGAGCTTGTCATTTAAACTGACTAATTCAAGTAGTTCCCTTTATGTATATTTAATTTACCGTTTTTATTTAATTTCATAATGTATATCCTGTAATCAATAATTCCACTTTTGTTTGAAGCATATTTTACACATGTTAATCCGTCAGCATAGTATTCTTGCTAGTATGGTATATTGTCTAATAAAAACAAATCTGGGTTAACTAAAAAGTGACATTAGTCCATCAAACTATTGACTGTTGGTCTTAGACATGTTAAAAAAATACAGGCTATCTGGCTTGAGCCTGTCAGATGATTCTAATTTGTAGTTGGTGTTCTTAAAGATTATAACTAAAATCGATTTCACTGAGATAGCTTCATACGTTCTTTTTGAAGCGGTTTGAATGTAACATCTCTTTTTATTTTTCAATCCCTGACTAACTCTGTTTAATATGCTAATTTCTTAATTCCAATGAATAATACCTTGTGACCCTGACTTTCGTCTTGTTAATTTCTTGTCATTATGTTGTTACATCATGGTGTAGCATCACGCTTAAATCAGGTCCTAATGTTCCATAATTAAACGACTAGATTTATAGGTCGGTTCTTCAATCTTAAGATTATTCAAGTTACTGTGATCTTCATGGTATTCTGACATTGTCATTGTAGAAGCATCACTAGATATATATAGTCCATTTTTTTAAAGAAAATCGGCGATCATATTTATCTGATAGTTTATTATAGTTGTTATTGAATGACAGTTCTATTTTACCAAATGACATGATTCATAAATCCAACCATGATGCTAAAGCTCTGTCAAAATGAAATATGATATTCTTTAACTGGTTATAAATTTAATCATTGGCAAATATAATCGCCTTGTTCACACTAAGTTTTCAAGTTCTTTTTAATCATTTTACTACATTGTAAATCGGGTGATGTTTGAAATGTGAACTATTTGACTTACACTTATTAGAATCTTTATTTCTTTTCCATAAAACTTTGAAGGTCTTAGATTTGATCTCGTGTCAGGTCATAGGTGTGCAACACTAGTTGCGAATTCGGAATTAGAGTGTAATAGATATCTAATTCAGCCTAGTATTAAGTAGTGGAAGGTAGTTGACAGGGAACCCTGGACTTAGGTTTTGTGCTCTTTAGCATTCGTCAGCGAGGTATACCTGTAATTTTGAAAGAACTGATGCTACCTGGAGGATTCGGTTCTGCATCACACAGTCAGAGAAGTTAGTAATGAGCTATTCGTATCGCTATTGACCTGTAGTGCATGCGATATAGGGTCACTTAGACTAACGGCCACAGCACAACTCAGTTGATAGAATTCACTTAGCTCTAAGGGACTAGATATAGGCAGTGATCAGCCATTCGTAAGCTTACTTTGGTTTTCATGAGTACTTATATACAGTGCATGCTCATAAATGTTTTTGGCTTATTTAACTGTGTTCTCACTGGTTTATTCTTGAATTAATAATCTTTTACATTGTTATCCTGCATAATCACAATTCCATTGATGCATATTTTCTCTCTCATTACCTGTTTCATCTAGTCGATACAAAAGATTCTATGGTACAGACAGAAAACAGTTGCTTTTTTAATTCAATACTTACTCCATCTGTCAGATTATCTGCTTTAAATATGGTGAATAATGCTTTACAAAGAATAGGAGTAAGTTTGAAAGTTTACGATAAGCAATAACAAAATTAATTAATTTACAATTTTACTATCTGTATGTATACGTTCGTGTGTGTGTCTTTGTCTCTTTCTTTAGCTACGGATTCCGACATACAGGTGTATATACCTTAAGTTTTGCTATTCTTAAAGTAAAATGGAATAAATATTAATTGTTGTTGTTTGTCAAATTACATTATTTTGGAACAAATTAATTTAAAAACCAGAAAGCACTGAACAGCTGTTTAATTCTATTTATGAGGTTCCACAGCAGTGTGAATCCATGACCTCACCACTGCGGATCAAACCCAAGACTTTCGATATTGCACTCTAACACCCAACTTTTAGACTACTGAGCCGAAATCAAATAGTGTCTATGCCTGACTTCAACCATTTCACGATATTGTGTGGTCATCTATTGTCTGTGGTTCGTGTTATCAATAACATTCTGTAATCTCTGCAAACCTCTACTGATAATTTTAATAATTTGTTTTGACCTTTGTTCCTTTTCTTTCTTCTCTATATAGCAGTTAGAAATGAAATTGTCTATATTATATAAGACATACGGTCATCCTCCACTTTCAGCACCAGTATATAATGGTAATAGCGACAGTAATAACTGTAATATACACTCTCCATCATCTGATTTCGAATTGAAAAGATATAATTTAAAGTCACCACAAAGATTATCTAATCCAAGTTGGACAAATGGTCCTATTAAATTGTAAGTAGAGCTCATTGATTGGTTAATATATGCATATATAGTTATTACTTTCTCATTGGTTTACGCATACTGATGAACATTTTACAATTCAAAGAACCACAAATCTTTAGTGTTTCTCTATACTGTTAACTTTATACTATTGTTTGTACCATATTTTCGTATTTTATTTTATTGTCATTATTGATTTTCAAGTTTACATCTATGTTCTCGAATGCGATGAAAGTGTAACCTTTTCTTCAGTATTAACCTTAGACATAAATAAAAATAACTCTGTTTCAGGCAACAATAATATTTATTACGGATATGATATCCATAATCAAATTGATCGTGTCAGTCAGGTCATGGTAATCTATGACAGGGTTTCTTTCCATAAGGTTTCATCTTTTTTTACTACTTTCTCTTATGACTTGATATCTTGGTAAACGTATGCAGTAAGATGTTTGAGAGCTTTTTCAGGAGAATATATTATTTAACCCACTTTAATTCATAATTTATTAAACTTTATTTTGATATATCCCTAGTTTAGTTCAGTACATATTCTGAAATTTGATCGTTGCGTAGCAAACATGATAATTATGTAAAATAAGAAGGGTCATATGAGATGTATTGGGAATAATATATTTCTTGAGTATAAATCCATTAAATCAAACAGTAAAGGCAGGCAAAATCGATTATATTTGGCTTCTGACGTGTCGGTCAGATCAGACATGAGCGGTCCGGTGACTTTATTTCTAGAGTCATTTAGTACAGTGATCAGGTCCATAAACAACAGGCACATATGTATGATGAAGGTACATTCATAAACTTTAATAATTAATCCTGTGAGTACTTACCAACTAAATAATAAAATTAAAATAAATCTACCTCATAATTTATCCGCTTTTTAATCTGTTTACATGATGATAGATTTATGTAGAGTTATCGTAAAAGTGGTTTTTACATTCGCATCTAATATATAATATTTGAGAAACAATGTTTTGAATTGATTATTGACTCCATCCTTCGCAATAATTAACCATTTCCATACTTTCCCCTTTGTACTCCGAATCTTTCACTCAATTGTAGATATTCTGGAATAATTTCTATTATAAAATTATTTTGACTTAAGACTGTTGCCATATTGTAAACTTTCTTCCATCACGACTGATCGCCCTACGCTTGACACTTCCGTATCATGATGAAGTGATATTTTCTTCGTAGAAAACTTTAAATTTTTCATGTAAGTTAGCTTTCAATCAACTGAATCCCCTCCAATCATTTTTGTTATCGTTATAATCCGTTCGTAACGGGTAACATTATTCTTAGCTAGATTTTATACCATTCATTTACATTATGAAATGTTTCCAGACTTTTCTCACTTTGTCCATATTTTTCTTTAATTTACAATGTCTTAATTTTACAAATAGCCTTGTATGTTTGTGAAAGACTGTTAAGTCGTTAATAACGCGCGTATTACGAACAAACATCTGGGCTTGTATTGAAGTATTGCATCAAGATTCGTTTTCTTCATTAAACTACACTTGGCTCATTAATCTAAATACATGAATAAACTTATTCAGAGGCGTTTCTCCTATCTTAATCAATAAAAATAAATTGTGCCGTCGCTTTCCACATTCGATGTAAAGACTTAAGTTACAAAATGACTTGTCTTTTCTTTTTCCTACAGTGATATATTATCACCAGTAAAGGACAAGAATACACTGTCAAATAAGATTTTTTCACTGGAATACTCTTATTAAATATTTTATTAATTTCATTATAAGCTTATCTATAATAGTTTTCCTTAATTTAAGTGCTTGACAGTTATTTAATTCACTTTCATAACCGTTGTCTTGTGATTAAATCAAATAACGAATGTGTTTTCCCTCGAATCCATTTTATTTTACAAAGTGTTAACTTGTTATATGACTCTAGTGTGTTATGTATATCATAATCAGTATAGATTATTCTTTTCAAGAGGTTAATACATCTTACCTTAAAAATCAATACTAAAGGTATTATTGAACGAATTATAAGATCAAAACGTCTTCATAATAGTACTCTTTGATCTTATTGTCTTACAGTTGATTTCTATATTCTTTTAATAATTACTTTCCAAGATTTCTCTTAACCGATTAATTTAATTATATACTGTGTCGTTATATATATTGCACTTTGATTCTTTACATTTTTCATTATATTCTAATTTAATTAAACAATGAAAATCATTTGATGCTTTTGTCTATGGCATCACAGTTTGATTTTCTTTATATTAGGTGAATTAAAATTTAAAATAAAAAATAAATTTGATATTTCTTTGGAGATTTAGATGGTGTTTGGAGTTTATTTAACGAAATACTCGGTCTAAAAGGATGTTGTTTAAAGTAGCCTAACAGATAACGCTTTGGTTTGAAAGAAGTCTATTTAATTTTATACTCATTACTATAGGATGTTATAGTCTGTGATCTTATTCAGCTTCTATACATACAAACATTGCTAATGTTTTGACTAACCCTTTAATATACAAAATGACATCATCACTGGCCAGGATGTTTTATTGTAGGATGTCATATTAGTTTGCTTCGTTAATCTATATGAATTATTGATGTTTAATTTGTACATTTAAGTCTGGAATTTTCATCAACTTTTAAGATTATAACTTTTTTCTTTGATAGCTTGATAGCTCGTTTATTTAACGATTACTTGGTGACATTTATGTTACATAGCAGTTTACTCTGCATTACTTTATAGCTATTACGTTTAACACCCGACAATTATTTGATCGTTCACACATTACTTACAATTGATTGATTATTGAGTAGTTACCAGTGTCATATATGTCAAGTTTTTCTTAATGCTCCTCACTCCTCCTTAGTGATATTCATCGCCATTCCGTGGTGAATCTATTGTAAATACATCTTAGTCGCACACGAGGTCATTCATGGCCAGAATAGCTCAGCGCTTACGTCTCCAACTGTAAAGCTGAATTCAAATTAGGAAGGGAGAGCCAGTCCCCACAGATTACACCTTGGTGACGAGTACCAAACAGCACAAAACCAGGGTTTTCTGTCTACTACCTCTAATCACCAACTTACTTATACATATTCGAACTACGGAGTCGGTTATTTCAAGACTCATTTTTGAGTTAAGAAAGTGAGTGAGTTACTGAGTTAGTGAACTTTCTTAGATTAAAATGCTTATAGTGATATTTTAACCCACCGATTCATTGTTCTCAGTGATTCACCTTTCTTTTCTCGGAGTATATGTATAGATCTTAGGAGAATTCAGTTTTATCACAGGTACACATGTTACTAGTTTGTAAATCTATTTGTAATTATGTAGGAATTCGTAGAATATCGGTCTTGTTAACTATTTCGAAAGTTAAGGTAATTGGATAGGTTTCCTGCGTGCCACACCTTACACTGTTTTTTGAACCATCTTGGATGCCGCTCGATAATTGTTTACACATGAATAATTATTCATTGTTCACATTATTTTCGTCTCGTGCAATGGTGTAACAATATACGAAGTTTTAGCTAATAGACTATAAATTTCAAAACGTTTCTTAACATTCAGTACTACTACTTTGAACCCAAAAGTATGTTAAATACCTATCGCTAATAGACTCATGAAGTAATAGCTTGTAGTCGATTGCCTGGACTATCACTGGTTCATAGTGTTAAGTTGTTGATCTGTCACAGGTCATTGTTGGATCGTAATGTATAACCATCATAATTCAATCCCTGTCATATATAATTTCTTATTCTAGTAATACTTCAAATTCATCGCCCTCTTTTGAATATGACTTGTATATTGTTGTTGAACTTTGTATATTTTGATGTTATCATTATTACTGATAATTAAATTAATTATTGTGAAGAATTTATATTGTAGATCATATTAGACAGTTTATTATTATTGTTCTCCTTTTTTTCTTCTTTATCTTCAGAGATCCTCTTCCAACTGCTGAAAAATCATCTCGGGAAAATTCTATACATTTTGTTTATTGAAATTAATGTAAACTAAAAAAGATGTCAATTCATTTCATCTTTCTATACATCTTACCCCTGTTCTATGACTAAATATTATTTATGTAAAGACTGTGTTTCTTGTTGTATTTGTGAATAATCTTTATTTTGGATTAAGAAAAACGGTGCATTTCATCAATTTTTCACTTTTAACCCAGAATTTCTTCTTCTTCTTATTGTTATTATTATTATTGTAAAGTTTGTGAGGTGTTCTCCTAGAAAGACACAAATTTCTTTTAACACTCTGGAAAACTCTAATTACCACACTCATAAGATTCTACTTATTCTGATAAATCTTATACCGAATAACCTTTCTATTTCTGCATGAACCAAGGTGCTCGCGGTTGCCGTTCAGCTTTCATTTTGTTCCAGCTATTCCTCTTTGTGTTCTGTCTTTCTCCTTTTCTATTGTTCTGTAAAATTATCTTATGTAATGCATTATACTGAAGTCTATGGTATTTATTATCTCTGTCTATCTTTTCATGTATCTGTTTGTCCTATTCATTACTCTTTTTTTCAAAACATTATAAGGAGGCATTTTCCACTTAGTACATGTATATGTGTGTATGTATAAGGCCATTTATTGAATAGTACGATTAATGCCAGTTAAGTCACTTGTTAACAAATAAGAAGATATATATGATTTTCATATAAATTACTTTCATTCTCATCTGTATTTATCACATCATATAATTATATTCATTAGTTTTATTGCACTCACACATATATTATCACTGATGAAGAGATGTGGGGGTAATATATTCATCATTTTATTTTTATCATTCGTTTTATTCCTTGTATAGTTTGTCTTTTTTTTCTAAAGTTTGCTCCTTTTTCTGGTCATATCTACTTCATGTTCGCCCTCCTTTTTAGTTTTTATCATCCACTTTGTATTTTTTGTAACTATCAAATTGGAATTCATTTTACCTCCAAAACATATTAACATTATTATTATTATTACCATTTGTTTCTTCATTTAAAATATATTTCTTACTATTTTTCTTTCTTTTTGTCTACAATTGTACAATCTATCATTGATAAAATGTTAAATTGTTTTTTTAAAAAAGATTTATATTTATGGTGATCTAATTGTACCTACTCTAAAAATGGTTCAACATGACAGTCATTTCGAATAAAAAAAGGCTCAGTAATTCATAAGTAAAATGTACATTAATAGATATTATGATAACGAACCAAATAGTATATAATACAATGCTTTTTATCACTGTTGTTATTATTGTTATTGGGATACAATAGTAGAGTAGTAGATTTTCTGTTTTCTTTACTTCTTTCTTTAGTCTATTATATATACTATCATGTTAATAGATTAGTAACCACGCCTAGTTCAAGGGGAAAGAGGGTTGGTCATGTTTCAGTTCATTACAGTTATCCTCGTCGTGTACTGTATACGTGGAACCACTTCGTGTATTTTTGTATTATTATACTTAAGGTGTCACTGATGTCGTTAATTTTCTTTTTTGAAAATAAGAACTTTTAAATTTCAGAATATTCAAGCATTACCAATGCAAGATTATGAAGATGGAACTCACTAACTGGATATGTATCTTTAACTTTTGTCGTAATCAAGTAAACTAATTCAGTTTAAGCAGCTTCTCTTGGAAGTGTTTATCACTTTAGAATGAATAGATGCGTTACACAGTTTAGTATATATCTTTACATGATTGTCAAATTACATTTAAATCAGTAGTTATAAAAGAAACTTAAAACAATGTATATATAGTCTTATTATTAGTCTACTGACTAAATTTGTTAATTTTGACTTATTTAAGAGGTTCACAATTTAGAGTTAATTGTCATACGTTATTCCATTCGAAAGATAATTTTGCTTATTTCCACTATTGAACATCAAGTAAATTACAATTAAATTTTGTTCGTTTAGACATTCACCCCTGATGATCCTAAACAAAATATCTATCTAATATCAAGTTATAATTACTTTAAGCATAATATTGTATGCATTGATGTACGATATACATATAATATCAAAGAATTTCTCATCCGATCATTTTGTTGCATGTCGTTCGGTTATTTACAACGGGTCAGTGATAAGGATTCGTATATGGTGGGTTGAGTGATAAAGGATACAGCATATGCTTAGACAAACATACCTCAGCTAGTGGAAAAAAATTGAAGTTATAATCTGATGTAGGTTTGTTCTCTGAGCTGGATGATTTGGTCGTGGAGCTTTCATCGTCCTTCTGAACGACATCAGCACAAACTTCGGGTAGAAGTGAAGTGTTTGAATTTTGTCACATGTGATTCACAGCTTGTTCTGTGCACCTCGATGTTGATTGGTTCCAATCAAAATCACCCACCTGAGCTACAAATCTTCTCCACCATCTCAGAAGTTATAATCTCAATGAGAATCAGGCCATTCAAGTTAAATATTGATAATCTTTGAGTCTCTGTAGTACCAATAATCTCTATTCAGAAAATGTTTTTGAATTGGCTCGTGAATTGGTCAATATGATAAGGGATATTGCAAGTATACACTTGATTTGGAACGTGTTAAACTTCCTAACTTACATTTATGTACATTAAAGTGTGGTTGGTGAATATAAAATATTTTGTAGAAATACTTGGTTGGTTGTCATTAATTGATTAGTGTGTTGCTTAATTTTTTTTTACATGTTGAATAGCAACGTATTTGTAGGTTATGACTGGTATTCTATTTTTAGCTGTGCAAAGTTACCTTAGTGTCGCTCAAAAGTCGTCCATAAATTATAATCTCATCACTATAAGTTGATGTGAGTAATAACCGATCGACGATCTTTAAATAATAAATGTTATACCTATACTCTGGAAAATCAATTAAAGCTGTGAAATATCTTTCAATTTATTCAAAATCGGAAGAACTAGTAGAGTCATAGAACATCATCTAAGCAATAATATCAAAGTGAAAGATGAGAAGAAATGTGAATTGCAATGTATGGAAGTATATTCAAAGTGAAGAAATATTAATTGTTATCCCAGTGAATAATTTCGTTCTACACTAATTTAAATACTCTGACTTTTGATTTATGTAGTCTAAGTTTGTCAACCGATAACATTTTTCTCCTTTCTTCGGTTATTAAACTTTGAAAATTCATATACTAACAACAAGTGGATATTTTAACTTATTTAAATGAGTAATAATAATGGTGCGAAATAATCCATGTAAATAGAAACATTAACAGTCAATGAATATTGAGCTATATTAAAGTGCTGAAGAATATTGACTTATTCCACATTCAGTAAATATTAAGAAGATCCTCAGTATAATTCAGACCGGTAATTTGGTCTAATTTTGTTTTTTCATGCATAAATAATGAATATGACGTCTTAGAAGGTGTAAATATTTAGGCATGTATATATGACTAGGATATAATAGTGGTCTGTTTTGTTCCTCATGTCATATGATTTTTCATCTTGTTTCTAAGTAGAATCCTTCAAATAGAAGTTTTGAGACTGATAGTTTTCACATTGTGTGGACATTCCTTATTCACAGCACTACATTTTTCTTTTGTGTATTTAAAGCAATTAGTCCATTTGATAAGAAGACGAAGATTATCAGAACTATGTGATATATTAGCGCAATACATTTCGAACAATCTGATCACACATATTTTTGTTTAAGACATTTATATATATAAATAAAGGTCAACTAGACTGGAAATAGGAGGTCAAAATGACCAGGATAATGATAATAATATTGAAAACATCTGACACCTATCACTCTAGATAATAGCTAACCTACCAGGTAGGTTTAGGAAAGAACAACTGTTTTTTGAATAAGTTGGAATTCTGAATCATTTGGACATCCGCCTGTAGCTCTTCCAGGGGCTACTGCCGGTCCCAAGCCCGGGTAAAGGAGGAGGGGTGGTCATGGGGTTAGCGACCCCATCCCGTAGAAAATCAACTCGCTAAAAAAACGCTAACCAGAAAAAATCATTCGAACCATTCAAACTCTGCCCTGGGAGTAGAAGGAAAAATGACGTCTCATGATGAAAGCCGAGTTCCTTCGGAAGTCATGAGGCCGATGCACCTTCTTACAACCAGAGCGACAATTCTTATAGGTACATGGAATGTCCGGACAATGTGGGAGACCGGCAGAGTCTTCCAAATTTCTGCGGAAATGAGGAAATACAACCTGGAAGTGCTTGGAATCAGTGAAACACATTGGACGCAGGTTGGACAACAACGACTGTCTTCAGGAGAACTTCTGTTATACTCCGGTCATGAAGAAGAAAATGCCCCACATACACAAGGAGTGGCACTGATGCTGTCTAGAAAAGCACAAAATGCACTTATAGGATGGGAATCTCATGGACCGAGGATCATCAAAGCCTCCTTCAAAACAAAGAGAGAGGGCATTACAATGAACATCATCCAATGCTATGCGCCGACCAACGACTACGATGAAGACGCTAAAGACCAATTCTACGATAGGCTGCAGTCAATCTTCGAGAAGTGCCCAACCAAGGACCTGACCATTCTAATGGGAGATTTCAATGCCAAGGTTGGAAAGGACAACACTGGATACGAAGACGTCATGGGACAACATGGACTGGGAGGAAGGAACGAAAACGGTGAGAGATTTGCAAACCTATGTGCCTACAATAAACTGGTCATAGGTGGCACCATATTCCCACACAAAAACATACACAAAGCCACTTGGATTTCACCGGATCACACTACACAAAATCAAATCGACCATGTCTGCATCAACAAAAAGTTCAGGAGGACGATGGAGGATGTGAGAACCAGAAGAGGAGCTGATATAGCATCCGATCACCATTTGCTGGTCGCCAAGATGAAACTAAAACTCAAGAAGCACTGGACAATGGCGCGGACAACATCACAAAAGGTTTTCGATGATGGTCTAGCTTCAATTGACTCATGATTTCAACTTTTAAATATACTGAAATCTCCACAAATCCCCTTCTGTTTTTGAATACACAAAGGGGGTTTGAATTTTCGTATGGCTAATGCTTCAATAAACCTAAGTATACGCCTTTTTACACTTTTGTAGAACACCACAAAAGCCGAGTTAAGATCAATCTTATGACCTCTTTCGACTATATGTTTGGCAATAGAGGATGATGGATGTTTATCCTCTACTCTTATTGGGTCATTCGATTCTATTTGTTCCCGCAACCATTTTGGTACATGGTAAGCAGAGATGGATAGTGGCTAGCAGTTGAATCCAGGACGCGCGTTTCGTCCTATTCGGGACCCATCAGCTGGATGTACCTGCATCTCAGAGTTGATGTTCACTCTGGGACTCGAACCCAGTACCCTCGCTCCAAACGCCATCGTGTTATCCACTCGGCCACTGAGTCCTGATAGCCACTTGCTTGTGCAATGGGGTGAAGTTTAAATTCATTTAGTATTTTTTGTTTGAATCTTCCCATCGATGTGTTAGAACTGCAACTGGTCAGTCTCTAATTGGTACATGTTCACCCACCCTAATTTTCAGATCACGATAGCTCCTCCATATGTATATGTGACCACACATACATTTAATATGCTAAACGCAGTGGGATGTGACACAATCGTTTTCATGTCTTTTAGGTTTTGAATGAAGCATGGACCTCGTCCTTTCTTTGATAATGACTTTCGCTGCACAATACATTTTGTTGATGACTGATTTAATCCTTTGTTTCAATAAAAGGCTATTTGAATCACCTCTAAATGGTAAGGTGATGTAGACAGGCTTTTTCTTCACCAAGTATATGTGTGATCAGATTGTTCGAAATGTATTGCGCTAATATATCACATAGTTCTGATAATCTTCGTCTTCTTGTTACATTATCGAAATTTTGTGTATTTACTCCATATTACGCTACAATCTTCATGTTCTTTTTGTATACTAAACATTGGCTATCTATCTAACAAACATTTTTACAAGTTTTGAAATGATTTGTAAAATGAATTGGCAACATTTAAAACTTTACTTATGATGCAAATTACCAAATAGTTTGGTTTTCATATTGATTATCAACTGAACACATTGAACTTAATTCATTTTATTTCTTTCTTCAAAAGTTGGCTAAAAAATATACGTGACGTTTAAATTACTGTTATTTAATTAGCTTTACTATAATGAACACTTTAAATTGAACCTTATCATTGATCTATTTTGTAACACTGTCATATAAACTTTGATCAAATTTATTACAGGATAATACACAATTTAAAGTAAAATAGAGTACCTTTATGAACAAAGAATTTGTAATGATATCCGTTATTTATGCGATATATATATGACTTATGTTGCCGACTACTTACAAGACATTTAGTTATTATTGTTCTAACTGTAGAATATTCATTCTATTTCTGAGTTTGACATTCAAAATAATGAAATCGATTGTGTACAATGATTAGAGATACCATACATTGTGACTTTTTTTTTATAAATTACATTTACTCAATGTATCTCTGACTGCAAATCAATAAACTGTATAAACCAATAGTATGGGGCTATATATATATATATATATATATATATATATATATATATATATATATATATATGCAGAGAAGATTGTAGTTAAATTGAATAATTACAGGCATTAGTAAATAGCCGATTAGACGCGGTCATTAAGGTTAACTTCCATTAATTAGTTAACTTCAAATAAAGCTTTGTTGTTGACCTAATTTCATGTACAAAATTGATCAACCTCATTTATTTTTCCTGTGTTCATTTAACTTTTAAGAAATAGAAATATTCTCTTGTTTTTCTTTTAATCGTCATTTTGAATGTTTCGTTTTTGCATTTCTTGTTTCAAATAGTAATTGTTGAGTCACTTTGTTTTACCTAAAATGTAATTAACAAACAATTTGTAGATTAGATTGTAAACTCTGATTGCAGGTCATGAAGTTAGACGACCCCATCTACGTATGAAACGACAGTTCGTATCTCTTCCTAAAATATTTCTTTAAACAATAGGTAAAATAGTAAATACAAGTTATCTCGTAAATAATAATACAAACCGCTCCTACAAGGTCAGTATTAATGTTTGTTCAGTTTTCTAATTAGTAGCTAAGTAACAAAATGATATCATACTGTTTATTGCTGAGTGATATCTTAACATGTTGAACATCTAGATATCGAAGAAGACTGAAGGATTGCGGTATTTGTTATTGAACCATTCGGCTATAGCACGTCAGATTTCAACAAGAAAACATATATTATTTAATGCGCTCGTTTAAAAGAATAATTGCTTCTTTTCCAACTTATGGAAATTTATTCGTAGGAAGATTTTTAACATTAAAAGTTTTTTCCTAAAAGATTTTAAATTGGATTAGTCTTCAAGGTGGACATTTGGATTCGTATTATAAATTTAAACTGCAATAAATATTCTCCATTTTTCAGTATGAAGGTTGTAGGGATAGTTAAATTTTCCTGAAATCACTAACCGACCTAAGTGGGACGACTACTAGAAGCTCTAGACAATCGATTTGTTCTAGTACTTGAATCTTTAACATTGGGGATCCATGACTCTACAACTGGGGTTATAACTGTTTAGGAATCCAATGTTAGGACGAAATAACCGTCCAGCTCCTCAACAGCTGTCCAACTTGAATCGGTTCATGATCTCAGTAAAATTCTTTACGTCAAGCCAATGAATCCCTTGAGTTGGAGCTCACTCAAATGAACATTGGTCACGAAAACGTAATATTCATTTTCCAGTCAGACACCTTGGGATAATACTTTTTATGACAAGTGAAGTAATAGTTTGATGAAAACTAGTACCAACGGTTTGTTCATGTAATACGTGCATAATGTTACTATTCTGACATGGAATACATGACAGCAATCTAAAGTTAGCTGACTAATTGATTATAATGCATAAAATTAAGTAACAGGCGTAAGTAAGTTAGTGATCTCATATAAACTACAGATGACTGTACATCCCAAAAGTTAGTGACAGCATCAATGATCCAGTCGCTTTAAATCTAGTGAATAGTTTGTCAAAGAAGCATTAGTTTAAGATAAGTCTTGGGAATAAATTTAGATGAAACCAAACTTTGACTTTGCCTGAAATTCGAAACGCTATGACCGCTAGCTAGCATCCTTATTATTATTATTACTAACAATAATAATAATAATAATAAAGCATTTACCCTCTGATATCTTTTGATCATGATAGTACTATACCGCAAATCATTTTAAATTTCTGACTCACAAGATGAATAATACCATGATCAACATCTGAATTTTAATTTGATATAGAATATTGTGTATGAACTGTAAAGAACATCCTGGTCGAGGACTATACATATGTCCAATACTTTTTGATTTTTCATAATAAAAATTAATTAATTGTTGTCTCGATAGTGTAACAAGAAGACGGAGATTACCAGAAATATGTTGTTTGTTTAAATGATAAACTAAATGTCCCCATTATTTGTCGAGACTATAATTTATGGACGACCTTTGAGCGAATCTCAAGTGACCTTGAGAAATGTTAGCCTATCAGTGAACAGTCAGCATAGAGTGAAAATATATTATACAAAACCAGATGATTAAAGTGGATACATCCTTTTATATGGTCCAAAAACTTGTCAAGGTTAGGAAAACGTTCAAAGGTTTTAAAATCGTAGTGCATAAGGTAGAGGAAGTCATCCATATAGCTCCATAATAGTTGGTCTCTGGAGCCATGATAATTTTACGAAAACCCTCTCAGCCTGGACCACATAACTTCATTATTGTTTACGTGTACTCCGGTTGTGTAAGTTTATCATTTTTATCATGGGTATGTCCCCACAACACTCATACCACTGAACAGCCGAAGTTTCAGTAGCATCTGCGATTTTCGCAGCCAATGTTACTGGTGCTTTTATTATACAGTTCGCGGAAATTATTATAATATTCGTTATTCTCAATCTGGATCGAGCGATAAAGCTTCCTATTCTAGCAAACGTCTTCCTTCAACTTATATTACATCGAAGGACAACATCATGGTAGTCTGCACAACGTCTACAAATCACTTGATTACCACAATCACAAATAAAGGAACTTCTTAGTAGTCTCATTTGTTGTAGCCACTTAATTGTCAAGTCTACTCTAAAATTCTCTGTAAACCGATCGTACATGAGCATCAGGCACTGAAATTGGCACTGTGACCTTGAAATTCCTCAAACGCTTCTGATTGGTTCGTCCATAAATTATAGTCTCGCCCATTATTTTACTTCCACAAATCTACAGACTGTTGATAATGTAGCAATGTATTGATCATATATTTTCATGGCAATATATGAGAACAAGAATACTAACCATATATTTAGAACAAATGCATAAATCTATATTAATTAAATTATATATGGGATCAAGTTTTTGCAATTTTTAATACTTGAATCAGTCCTACTTTGCATTATAATACTATAAATCAATCCTTGCATATCTCAACTGACTTCTACATGAATGATCTTGATGTTAACATTAATGTTCTTCATATATTCTGGGTTATAATCAATAATTTACCAGTTGTGTAGTGAACGAGAACAGAAGTAGGGACAATTGAGTGTATTTCAACACAAAATTACGGAGCATCTTAGTAAAATCTGAGAACCATATTGTAAATACTTCATTTGCAAAATGCTAATCAGTCATTTCAGGCTTCACTGTTCCTTCATGTCTACAATAATCATTCTCTGTTCTCGTTCTTTTTTCTTCGATCTTCTTAACTTTCTGCCTCCAGGTATTTCACTTTCAATTAATGATACATACTACTTATATCTGTCGATATCAGTAACACACACCACAGTTGTTTTTTTATGCTATTTATTGATTAGTACTGCTACAAATTTCTGACTGACAAGTAATATAATATTTTGACCTCGAAATGTTACTTTAATTTCTTTGATTATATATGACATTAATAATATTGGTAGTTGAGATATATGAGAATATAGAAAAGTCTAAGAATATATGACATTCTCTTTTCTTTCGGTTCTTTATGTAAAAAAACAAAGTAGCCCAAATTTCTTGAAATTTGAAATTTGATTATATACATTCTATTAACCTATATTTCATCATCCATAAGTTACAGATGTTTATGAACAGTTGTCTACGCAAGATACTTCGGATTCGTTGGGCAGACATTATCAGCAACAACCTACTGTGGGAGAGAACAAAGCAGATTTCAGTTGAGGAAGAAATCAGGAAGAAGCGTTGGAAGTGGATAGGACACACATTGAGGAAATCACCCAACTGCGTTACAAGACAAGCTCTCACATGGAATCCTGAAGGCCAAAGGAGAAGAGGAGGACCAAAGAACACATTACGCCAAGAAATGGAGACAGAAATGAGAGGAATGAACAAAAATTGGATAGAACTAGAAAGGAAGGTCCAGGACAGAGTTGGTTGGAGAACGCTGGTCGACAGCCTATGCTTCATTGAGAGTAACAGGCGTAAGTAAGTAAATGTATTTATGTAATTACTATATACATTATTTATATTACTACTGATATGTTATATGTTTTTTTTCTAAAAATGTTATGTTTTACCTACTTTTTGTAAAAAATTTATAAAAAAAACATTCCGAGCATTATAACTTCAACATACGATCAGTACATTTTATTACTCCTTTTTTTTCCAAAGTCACGTGGGTTATTTTCTGGGTCATGAACATGTGACTTATAAAAAAATGTCTATTTCAAGTTAATTCGAATTCGTATCTTTGATAATAAAAAAAAGTATTTTATTTGCCAATTATTCATTTTCTATTTTATTTAATAGTAGAATCTAATGGTTTAAGAATTGTACTGGAATGTATATTAGTGTTATCTTAACATAACTATTACATTAATAAATCTATAGTTGAAAAATGAGTAATGTTGAAACAAGATATGGATACACAAAATATGGATACACATGGATCAAATATGTTGTAGTTGATAGGTGATTAAAAGTTGTGTCAGATATTTGCTTTCTTGAATTCATGAAATAATATCAACATCTTTCAGTATTACTCAAAGAATCCACTTCATTTGCTAGGAATTCTGGATTGAATGGTTCAAGATCACGGTTAATTCAATATTGAAAAGGCGATAAACTGAATCATCAGATCACATGTATAAGACACAGAAATGTTAAGAAGTGTGAAATATGTGTGGTGTGGAGAAATGAGATCATCAATTGTTCTGGCGAGCTGACTGATTTGATAATCAATAATGTTGTGTGTGGGTTAATGTGGTTACCAATCGTTCACTGAATTATCGAATCAGTATATGTGTAATCCATAAATTTAATACAATAAGTAGATATATAGACATACAGACAGAGCATAAAAATGTACGTAGATAGAAGTTAATAATTAATCACGCGAGCATGTAAAAAATAATGAATTTGATGAAAATGGCACGTTTAAGTTACATGATTATTCTGACTTATATCATTTCATGCAATCCTGTATGGTATTGTTGTTAATTTGTAACAGAGTTTGTTTGGTAAATCACCATAAGTGAGACTGCAAAACTTTGTAACGGAATATCGCTGTAATAGAAATTTTCTTTGCTAAATTTTCATTTCTTATTAAAATTACATTGATGAAATAAAAATAGATCTTATTCATCAGTCGTTGTATTGGTGCTACTAATAATATCACTGACAAAGCAGGTTGTAATTTTATCAAGTGCTGCTTATCCAACCAGAGCAGTGTTTTAGAGTTTATCTAAGCCTACTGAAGTAATAGCTTGATTGAGAATAAATTTTGTTATAAAGTTTATACTACTAATGGTTTGTAAGTACTTGAATAAAATCTTGATTAGTTTACCGATAAATTAGTGTCATCGAAGTTTCAAAACAGTAGGACAAATGCAAGCAAATGTTTTGATAAATATTGATCACATGATCGACAAGAAGTAAGGTATCACCACTCAAAGTTAAACGTACACTATTTTATTAAACTTAACAGTCTATACTGGATTCACCATAATTGCATGGTAAATAAAAGACTATTTATGTTCACTGATATGATCGAAAATACTATAACTTGTTTTCTATGAGTGCAAGATATTTTTAATGAATAACTCAGTTCAAAGACGATCCTGTTGTAACTGTTGGGTTAGAATACTTTTTCTAAGAACGGACAGCATAATTGGTTCGTCAAGAATAGAGTAAATATTTGTTGTCAGAATTTTCTCATCAATACTCTCTATTCACTTGAGGAAGTATAATTCATAGCAGTTTGAACTAATATTAGTCTGTGAATAACTGTCATGCTTCGGTATCCATTGAGGATTTATAAAACCGCCTGGTGCTCCCTGATATTCATTGATTCCTTGGTTGCTAATACTTGATGGTGGATACGCCTGCATTTTAAACACATTGACATTAAGATGACTGTATGCTTTGAGCATGTGACTTGCTTCATCCTCTGTATAAACAAGTGGCAAACTTAGTGATAATTTATATTCAATGCAGTTATACCACGATGGTTATATTGAAGCATTAGAAAGATACTTTGTAATGGGAATTTCTACACGGATTCTCGGTGAAGTGATTATCGATTACTGAATTTACTGGAATTAATGAAAAAAGATATCGGCTCTGATAATGCAGACTATCTACTGAATAATCCTTTATGTACGGAAAAAAAGCGTAATTTCCCATATTTATCACCTTTAAAGGGTTTTTATCATAGTGCTCAATGAACGATTTCGTAAGTTTGGTAGAAATAATGAACATTAAGTTTATTTTTTTTGCTTTGCCGAAATTTGATGATTACTTCTAATAGTACTGTAGTTAGTTTGATGATTAATAAGACTGATAAAACATTCCAACTCTTCCCTGAACTTTCAGATCGTTAAGTAAATGGTAGATTTGTGTTTCCAGTGGGTTCTTTAGAAGATAAAACATTTTTGGAGATGTTAACTTGAACAAGATTTTCAGATATGGATTTGATATTGGGTGATGAATGTAGGAGGGTAACATTTCAATTTCCATACTGAAAGGTCAAATGAAGAATAACAGAAACCCAAAATAATGCAAGTGATGAGTTACTCAGATTAATAGTTACAAACTAAAAGACTGAATGAATATGACATCGTTCATTTCTCACTCAGTTATTTTCAAGGGATGGATTACGGGTTAAAACACCAAAAATTAATATATTTCATATTTGTTGAGTAATTCTGTGCACTATAACTTAATGGACATCTCTGATGTTTTAAACTATGAGAAATAAATCTGAACGCTATTTGTAGACCAATACGCCTAAATGACGGATTCCAACTAATTAAATACGCAAGTATTGGATTGTACTAAATAAAGTGTAAAAGCGTTAGTTGTTTTTTTCAAAAACTTATTAACTTGAATCTAACAATGGATATCTTTTATCATAAAATAAAGCAGCAACGCATTGAGAAGTGATGGTGTTCAAATATGAATATTAATGTAGCTGATGAAGTTGGCTAGGTCACTAATTTGTAGAAACATTCTTTAATAGAGCTTAGGTAATATAAAACAATGAAAATGCCTTAAACAGATTTATAAACACAGTTTCTTTTAATAGTTGAGATCATGAATCAATTAAAACTAGACCACCATGAAAAACCTCGTAGCACTGGACGGCCGTTTCGTCCTAGTATGGGACTACTCGGCAGTGCGCATCCACGATCCAGCTTCGCGAGATTCGAACCCAGGACCTATCAGTCTCGCGCGCGAGCGATTAATCACTAGAACACTGAGCCAGCATCCAACTGTGTTAACGTCTAACTTCAACCGATCCATGAAGCTAAGCAACCGTTCACCATCGTCTTCAGTGAGTTATTATCTCACAACAGACCTGGTTGAACTCCACTGGTCATTGCTTCTCACTAGAACTCCAGGAAATACCTCTTGAAGCCAGTCACTATAATATCCCCTTCTGATATTATTCAACAGTTTCTTTTATTACTTCTTTTTGCTGCTGTAAAATATGTTTTATGCATTAACTTAAATTACCCTAGTGTTATATATTCATTCTTATTTTGATCAATTACAATAAAAAATAAATTACTTTTACATTTCTTAAATGTTTCCTTTCTCTTGTTGTTGTTGAGTAGGTTCAGAAAAACCGATGAAACTTTTTTTTCAAATCAAAATAATCAATAAAATATTATTTATGTGTATATGTATTGATTAGATGATCAGTTGAAATTATAGATTCTATTCCATAAAGAGATTCAAGGTAGAGAAATCATTACTTTTTTTGTATTTTTCATGTGATATCATTTTTATAACAGAAATAATAATTAATAAGTATATATAATATAATTAATTATTTATACTTTTCCCCATGATAAAAAGTACAAGAACGTGAACAGGAACATAACAAGCAAACAAACAATAAGAGTTAATTAACCGTGATCAGTGTAGCATCATTTGATATAAGATAAACGATCCCTTCTCTATCAGAAAAACCAAAAAAAATACAAACAATCATTTTAACGAAATGGAAAAACAAAACAAAACTCAGCTGAAAATTACTCAACCATTTCAATCATCATTTTTTTTCTGCATAAACTATTGATTAATCAATTGTTTGTAAATAGATAAATATATAAACAAAAGAATAGAAAAGATTAAATTATAAAGTGATTGAAGACTCCAATTATCAGACAAAGTTACGTCGTAATTAGAGGGTTAGATAAGAACCCCCCCCCTGTGATTACGACACAGCTTCGTTTGATAATTGGAGTCTTAAATAAATAAGAATTAAACATTAGTACAATAGCTAAATGTGGTAGATTCAAAAATAGATAACTGAAGAGAAATTATGTTATATTTATGAAAAGAGTAAAGAAGAAACAAATTATAATTGGATACAAACAGAATATCTATCTGTATACATGATGAATGAGAATGTGAAAGCTGTATATATATATAACATAAAAAATATCAAAATTTCAGATACTCTATGGATTGTCATATAGTTAGACGATTCAAGAATACTTTGCAAGAAAAGATGTATGAAATTCTTTTAAATAGTCCATGACCAGTTTCATTTCTTCAATGCTAGGGAGAATCGTTATTCTGAAAAACAAAAAAGGTATTTCAACTATGGTAATCATAACCTGTTTCTGAGCAACATGGATTATAATTTTTAAAAAATGTGAAAATCAAGGTAAGTAAACATTACTGGTTCCTACAAAATCAGCGAAAATGAGAGGTTGATAAGACAGTTGTATTATGGTTTGAGATAACTTAATATAGAATATATAAGCGGAGCCCACATATACTTCGGATACAGAAACGTGGATTCTACGAGTTCCGAATTTTTAAGACTTTGTTAAGTAAAATATAAAGATTAGTGAGTTTGAACTTGGGACATTTTCGAAAGTCTTCGTAAATTTTCAACAACTCCATTATTAACTGATTACGAAAGAGATCATTCTCCACATCATTTATTAGAAAAAGAACAAATTTTAAATTGGAATCACAATGATAAATAGATGACAAGGTGATTAGGTTATAAGTATTATACATTCAACCGTGACACCAAACAATTGATATATATGGTTTGAAAGTGTTAGATTATAGTTTTTTACTTGTCACGTGCGGAGAAGATAAATCTGTCGTTGAATTCGGATTTCAATTTGAAATGGAACTGTTCCTATTGTATAACCTGACTCGTAAACATCAAGAAGAGAAGAAATACAAACACCTAGCCCATCTAGAAAAGAACAGTTTAGAGAACTACAGCTGTGATGATTTTCAAAATCAGTTAAACTAAACCTACCATACAGAAGGACTAGAGGTAACAGTTACGTCTTTAAGTAGCCTAACAATAACTATAGATGTTATGCCATCTTTTTTTATTTTTCGGAACACGAAATTTACGGAGGCACTAAAACAATGCACAAGACAAGAACTACTTATCATTTGACCATCAACTTTTCCATTAAAAGTTGAACTCCTGGTCACAATACTTGATTATAGCTACTTCTGTATAAGGATTTAGATAAAAGTTGGATTGACTGGAATACATCGGTATCTAGAACTTAAGTAAATCTTGCAGTCGCCTCTCCCATTCAGACTGAAATTATATGACTTGGTAAGACTGTCCTTACATTATGTTTATAACGTCAACCACGTTAATACTGTTGCAGTGTGGAAGTGTCGAGCACGTTAATACACTTTTGGTTTATTCTGACTGTCCAACTGCATATAGTCAAGTTCTAGGAAGTTTCAGGGTTAAGGATATGAATGAATATTTGCAAATTAGTTTACCTAAAATGCCAAGTTCCTGGTACTTGACCGAATCCAGATCCTGGTACTACACAGACGCCATATTCTTCCAAGAGTTCTAAGCAGTACATAAAGTCTGGTTGCATACCTTTAGACTGAAAAAGATTAAGACAACATCGATAAACAACCAGAATTAAATTTCACAAGTTATGTAAAAGTACACTGACTGGCTAGAAAAACGAGAAAAGGTTAAGCCATTTGTTATTTAATAAACCGTTCATCAATTCATAAAATTGATGACTTAGAGGTGCAAATAAGATTACTGAAAATCTACTAGTCGAGGTCATTAAAGTAGAAAGATAAATTAAATATCTGACGACTTTATGAAACATCTTAAAATTAAATTCGCATTTACATAACATGACGCCATAAACTATAGGAGTAATGTGTTAAATCAGCATCTATTGACACATCACGACTTCCAGGATAGAGGTGGAATCTCAACTCAAAAACTGCTCTAAAAACAAATTGACTAAAATCTATGATTTTCTTTAATGTTTCCTGTAAACAGCAACATATTCATTTTGAGAATAGTGAAACTTATCTTGGCTATCTTTGTAGTCGAATCACATTTCTTGTTTCACTGTGATGCTCTCAGTTTTTAGTTTCTTTACAAAATTGTTAACTAAACTACATAAGTTCGAAGGGTATTATTCCAATGTAATTAAAGTTTTCAAGTATTCAGTAAAAAAAAGGGTTGCGCCACTTAGCAAAATAATCAAAAAGATCTTACGTTATGAAATAGTTTTGGAAGTAATCAAAGGTAATAATCTATGGAATAAAAGATGAAGATAACTGTCTACTTAGTCAAAGAGAAGGAGGTAACAAATAGCACTTGTAATTTGTAAAACTACCTGTAAATACGATTGTACAACTTTAGAAAATGATATCGTTGAAAAGAAAATTTCCTTTGTTGAAATGTCTTTATTCTCTACAACCTTTTTATTTAGTTTTTTATTTTATTTATTTATTTAAACACATAAATATTGGTACAAAGGGGCACCGAATACATATGTGCCACACAAATCAAACGAGATTTGTGTGAGGGCTGTGATATTGCACAGGTGCTCAAAATGAACCAGGTGGTTTTCTTAGGGGACCACACCCGGAGCTTTTGACATAAAGATCTGATCCACAAGGCAGTGGAGCAGCGTAAGGAGATGCAGTCTCATGGTAACCGGTGACCAACGATTGATTCATACGCAATTTGTTTCTTCAGGATACTGGAGACCATGTGCACCATTGGTTTGGAATCTGGGTTTTCCAACTCCATCAACCCGGTTAAGGCGGCGGACATTCGCTTTTCTAACTCTCAATTTCGTAAACAACAGTAATGCCACGAGAAGGCGGGGAGTAGGAGTTCCCTGGTAGAGGCTATATACGCGTGGCCATGTGAGAGCATTTCGAGAGAGAGAACGGACGAAAATATTAGACCAATCAAGGCAATTTGAGTCAATAATCACAATGAAATAGAATACGTCACCGAGCATAATAGTTAAAAGTACAAGTTGATAATGGGAAAACAGATGTACTGGTAGTAGTAAAAATATTAAATTACGATAAAAAAGTCTTATCAATCGCTGAAAAATACCCATGTTACAGTTTTAACTGATGTACTCTGCCTTAAACTTGGCCAATTTTTTTTGTGGATTATTAATGTGGATTTATAATTGTAGAACCTGATGAGAAATTATTTGAAAGAATATTCTTCGTTCATATAATTGTGTCTTATCCATAGTTAAACATTGGAAATAGGAGGTCAAACTTGGGTAAATATACTTAGAATAGTCCTCACAAAACATTAAAATCATTACGTAATAAGAAGTATGTAAATAATTAGATAGTAAAGAATACAAACGGAAAGAGGCGGAAAATTACAAACAAATGATAACAAAATTAAAAATAAAATTTAAATAATAATAATAATGTCATTTGTTAAGTTATGTTCGGCCGTAGAAAGAATAATGGGGTTACAAATTTCTTCTGTACATATAAATTAAGGTGAAATGTACGAATTTCTATGGCTTCTGCTATATGAAGGAGACGGGAAGGAAATACGTTGGGAAATGATGGAGATATACGATAGATCACTCGAAATGATTTCGATTTATTTACATTATGACAACTATCAATTAGATGTGCCAATATAGAACTGCGTATTGTTTTCATCTGGCCTTTCCCAAACCATGCTGTTAGATGTTCACTCATTCGTTGGTTAAGTTGCCTGGTAGTACGCCCGATATAACTATCCCCACAGGAGCAGCTGAACTTGTATATGCACATAGACGAGGCCAACTCAAGTAACTTTTCCTTCATTTGAGTAGACATCGCTGGTTGACTAGAGAAAGTCAACTCAAGATTGGCTGCGTAGAATGTCCTGCCAATTACTTTCATTAACCTATCTTTCAGAGTATCACTAGCCACATCCCAGTTGAATTGTAGTTTCATGTATAAAGGTTTCTTTTGAACAGTTGAAATCTCAGACTTCTTTCTTGTATCATACATGTACTTATTAATAAACGCACTAGGGTAGCCGATCTCTGTCAGTGAGTTATTGATAAATTCCAGCTCCTGACTTAAAGTATCTACTGAACAGATTTTTTTTGCTCTACTAGTGAGGCATCTAACCAAATTTCTCTTATATCGGATAGGTGTACAGCTATAGAAGTGAGTATATTGGCAGACAGAGGGACTTTTTCTATACATACTTCTACTTAACGAGCCATCACTTCGCCTGCTTAGTGTGACGTCAAGGAAATTCAGCTTTTTGTCACACTCGCCTTCACCAGTGAAACTAACCGCTGGATTTACACTGTTGAACTATTCTAGGAGTTTATCCTTACTGGTGTTCATCAAGCGAAGATCATGTTTTTTGGCAATCCAGATATTAGAACTGATACATGAAGTACGGATTTATTTATTCAGCTATGAAGTATACTTATTATACTTATGCTAATAATACTACTCAGTCGCGAAAACAGAATCAAGTGCAGTTCAAGGTTGTAAGCTGGTCGTTGAAATTCAAGTGCTTTAACCAAACAGAAACCGTTGCGTAATAAATATATTTCTTGTTATATCCCAATGAGTACAAAAATTGTATTTCCGACGTTTCGTGACTTATTGTAAGCCATCTCTTCAGAGTAAATAAACAACTGATTGGAATATAACGAAAAATGTGTTTATTCTTAACTATCTACCCAATGTTTAATGTACTTGAAACCATCAAGTCCAACCTTGGCACTGATACCTAGAAACTATCGCAGATCAATGAGATAAAAAATAATGTATACATATCAACGAAATAACTCACTTTTGCTATTTCGATTGCTTTTTTAGGTAGATCAATTCGTGGAAATGCATACATTGCTCCAGTGATTGGGTTACATGAAAAACCTTGAAGTGAATTTAATGATTTTGTAGTGAGTTCAGCTTTTTGTTTAAGTTCTTCTAGCACTGATGATTTTTCTTCCATAAATGAATTGTAAGATGGTTCATGAGGTTTTGGAGGATTTACAACCACATCCATTGTTAGCTAACAAATATGAAAATAAAAGCAGATATGATGAAATCATTTTACTTAATAATTATTAATGGGGTTTAGTGAAGTGGAAAGTAGATGAATCATTAATTGAACCGAACTTTTTGAAGCAAAATATAAATATAAGAAGTAATAGTTGGTGGCTACCAATGGAATCCACGTTGCGTGTTTCGTTCTGTTTGTGACTCTTCATCTTGACGTAATTGTATCCCAGAGTTGATATCTACTTGGGGATTCGAAACTAGTGCCTTTCTCTTCGAATGTCACTGAGTTGTCTATTTATCTACTGAGTTCAGATAGCCACGCGCTTATGCAACGGGGTTCAGTTTTGAATTCATATATACTGGATTTTTGAATCTCCCCATTGATGTTGAGGACCGAAATTGATCAGTTTCTTTTGGTATATCTGGACTAAGTAGATAAGTGGATAACTGGATGGCATTTGGGACGAACGCTACTGAGTTCGAGTTTCAGAATGAACACAAACCCTGGGATAAAGATATATCCGAATCACGAGTCCCATGTAAGACGAAACACGCTTCCTGGATTCCACTGCTAGCCACCATCAATCGATGCTTGTGACTCACAGCAATGTCGGGTGGATTTGTACAGGATGAACATATGACAAAAGAGACTAATTACCATTCTAAACATCAATGAGAATATTTAAATAACGAATATAAATGAGTTAGAAATATGAATATATATTTTTAAACAAAATATTGTAATTTCAATCACTTGAAATTATCCTGAAGTTATCACTAGTAAAATTAAATTTGCAGAAAAAAGCATCTTATTTCTCTTGGTTTATCAAACCGAAATGACAGTAAAAAAGTATCAATTTGTAATATGGAAAATAGTCTATTCGCTCATCTACTTACCTACATCTACGCATATGTGACATTTTATGAACTCAATACTCCATCTCAGTTGTCGTTTTGCCATCTAAATATGTATGTAAAATGTTCTTCTTTTGGCATAAATCACAGACATTATTCTAACTCAACATTCCATTAAAATCAATCTTTTTTTTAGATTAGTTTGCCTTCTATTTCTCAAAAATGACCTAGAAGATCGTAAGATATAGGCATATTCAGTAAATCCTGTGTTTTGACTATACAAAACATTCATTCTGGTTACTTATTTGATTTGGCTATTCATAGATCTTTATTGTTCTCTTTGGATCACTTAGGATTTAGTGTATTCAGTGAATTTCCTGATAGAAATTGTCATAATTGAACTACCTCATCTGTGACATTAGGAACGTATTTAATTTTTATGGATTTCATCTAGGTAGTGTCTCTCTAAAGTCCACCACTTTTGGCCCTAAAACAAAAAAATAACGTATAAACGAGTTTGTAGGTGTTATTACCAAGATTCGACTTGATAATTTCTAGTAAATTAAGCATTGGGTAGATTGTTATTAATAAAAATAATGCATTTGTAATATCCCAATGAGTAGAAAGATTAGTGTTTTTCTAAAATTTTCTGACGTTTCATGACTCAGTGTAAACTACTTATTTAGAGAATAAATAAACTAACCCAAGTTTAAATAGTACAAACGAACAAAGCAAGAATATTTGGTGCGGTCAATCAAAAACGGGTCTGACCAAGTCAATGTCATGTCATTCAGGTCAAGGTGACTTATATGAGACATGTTTGTTTACTTGAGTGTGTATTTATGTTAAAGGATGAAAAAATGTAGTGTGAAAGGATAGAGTTCAGTTTTTATGTAGGATAATGATATGAGATGTGAATGAAATCAGACATGGTAGCTTGGCTAGATGGTCCAAGTCGGATGGACAGTGAGTCCTTCTTTCATATTCGAAGCAGTAAGATTTTTGCACTGAAACGATATGCTGAATTGTAATCGATAAAACAATTCGAGTGTGTTGGTTTTAGGTAGATGGTTAGATTCATAGTTCCACTTGGATTTTGTTTAACTAAACAATTTAAAAAAGGGAGCTCATCGTGTCTATTTTCATTCTTGTACGTAAATTCAATGTGAGATAAGAGTGTATTGATCAGTTTAGAAAAAAAGATCATAGGTGAGTCTTTTTATAACTACAAACGTATTATCTATATATCGAAGTCACGAATCATTGGGATATTTACAAATATTTATTTTATTTACAAATACATTATTTTTATTAATAACGTATTAACATTCGAATTCTTTGATTGGTTATCATAGACGATTGGACTCACACTAATAATACATTAAAAATCATTCAATGAAAGTTAAATTTAAAGTAATTAGTCCCTTTTATTAATTTCAGTAGAGCAACTCCATCTTCTTTCATTGCTCTATCGGAATTTTATAAAACAATATTATTATTACGAAAGTAAGACAAGAGAAAATAAAAAAATATATTAACAATTCCCACTTTAAACATTCAGTAAAATGAGTAGAGCAAAAAAATTTCATTCTGCTTTCATTAAAGCTTTACGCTAATAGTTATAAAATAATACTAATCAAGTAAAGATGTGTTATATCGATTGAGTGCGTGCCTTGATACCCTGTTTAGTATACGATGTGATAATTCCCGCCAATTAGAGAGGAGTGAATTATCGATCAGAGCAATGATACACGAAAAACCGTATGAGCAGTCTTGAGTACTTATCAGTCCTGCTTTCTGTCTAGCCCAGACAGTTAAGTCCAGAACACCAATAACAGCCTCTGCAATATGAATCATTATTCTCCAACATATTGGGTTTATATACCAAACAAACTGACCACATCTTACCATAAAATAAAAAATAACATTTGTACAAGATTCAGCAAAATGTGACTGTGAATAGGGGGAACAGTAATCAATAGACTGGGGATAACTCAAGAATGGCAAACCGTATAATAATAGTCTATAGGTCAAAATAAAGCTTATAATAAGAGGGACACGAATATGAATGGTTTAGTTACTTAACAAATATACAATAGGAAATGTACATATCACATTGGTCCACTAATAGTTCTCAAACTTACCATCCATAAATCTCCACGGGATATAACATGATGTAAACTAATAATATTATACAATTTCAAAACGGTTATACTAATCAAAATATTTGTAAAAATTAGAAAAATCAATTAAATAGCTCCTAGATTACATAATAATGAACAAAATATAACAGACAGACTACATATATATGAAAAATACAAAGAAACTACCTAAAAAAGGACTGGGATACTTTCTAGACAAGATCGAAACGATATGGTGTACATGGTTGTGTGATTGTATGATAGCGAATCAATAGACAAATAAAATAGTTTACTATACATAAATATAATGAACAATTGATGGATACAGTTGGAAAGTTCGCTTTCAGACTATGTTTTTCATAATATAACACAATAGTGAATCAGTGTACTTTTCATTTCATTCATGAAGATATAATCAATACTGATTACAATAGTTCTATGAAATCTGATTCAAATTCCATTAATGTTAGAATAGTTACATAGGCAGACAGAAAGTTATTCCAGAAACAGATATAGTAAATTACTTAGAATCGACCTGTAAAAACTATTTAACCAAAAGAAATCAACTGTCATAAAATAGATGGTTTAGAGAAGACTATCAGCTGAATACTTTCAACAGCACGATATTTTACATTAACTTAAGAACAATTACTACATAAGCATTCATAGTAAAAGCTTGATCAGCTCAATATCCTATTAAGTGCCTTGCTCCATTCTGAATATTCAAATAACTATTGACAAAAAAGAGATGTAACCATTTATCTAAGCTATATACTGTCGTTTCATCAAGTCTTAATCTCCATTAGCAATAGAAGCTAAAATATAAAGTCGTCTTTATGGATACAGACTATCCAACTTTGTGAAACCTTATAAGGACCAAAATAGATTTTTAAGAGTCCGTGAATTATTCTTGGTTAGGTATTCAAGTTTAGTATTAGAGGCTCTATTTGATTAGTTCATCAGTAAAATATAACGCCACTAGCTTAAGATTTGTTTCAAAATGAAGGGTCTAAAGTTATGATTTAGTAGTGTCGATTTTTCCGTTATATACTAAACTGAGCACTTGATGCTTTCAACACTACTGTTTTTACATTATCATGACAAAACATTATTATTTTGTCATTATTTTAAACGTTTTGAACAGTATACAGATGTGTTTCTACTGCTCGTTAGACATGATATTCAAATTCGGCGTAAAAATCCGATTGACTCGTCCCTAAAATATAGCATAGTCAGCAGCTCATCATTGAGTCTGTAAACGATCTCCCTTCAACGTTTCAATTTATAATAATACGTGTCGTATATTCTTCATCGATCTATAGAGAGATTAGTTATTACACAAGATTTCCCCGAATCATATAAAAATTAAATTTTAGGTATAGACAAAGCTTATCTTTCTTTATCTTCAATCGATAAAAATGCCATTAGTGATCAATTAGTATGTTATTTTCATATTAGGTATATCTAACAACATAAAGTGAATTTATGAAAAACATAGGTCAAGGACATTTAAACACAAACCAGTCATACTCTAAAACGTTGAATAAAGATTTTCCCCCCTGAATTTTCGTACTTTTAAACAAAATAACTTACTTGACCCAATAATGAAGAACATAGTCGAGCTGAAAGGGATTTATACAATTGTTGTTGAACATCTTCAGGAAAATTCACAAGTTCACAATATCCACCACGAAGACCACATCTGATTCGATAGAAATGAAATTATTTTAAAGATACTCGATGAATTAATCACTTATGTATTGCTTAACATGAATGTTTATAAAAATATGTTTTAAACTTGTTAGATGGGTTACTAGGTGGTCAATTTTGCAAAATTAAATACTCTACAGAAGGCAAAAATCCCTTACAAAATTATGCAAGTGCACTTACTCAACTGTTTATCAATAGGTTCAACAGTTGGTATGTATCAATGTCCAAATAGAAATAGGTGGGAATAAGGTTTAAATCTGCCATCTACTCTGAGTTTAGTTTGTGATGGTTTGGATTACCTCGTTGTCGATATCATGACTGAAATTTGATTAGTCTTAGTTGGCAGATGTACGTCTTGTGCGAAACACGCATTTTAGATTCCATTACTTCTTATTTCTACAACTATTTTCTGTTGAAAATCTCTCTACGCTTTTTCCTCACATTTTAGAAGTTGTTGTTGGTTGTAAACCTGTCTTATGAGCGTTACCTAATTACTGTATATCAACACGCCATTTTATAGATGAAAAGCAGCTAGATGAAGTTTAAAATGTATTATCATAGTTGAAATCATGAGTCGATTGAAGCTAGACCACCAAGGAAAACCAGGAAGCACTGGACAGCCGTTTCGTTCTATTGTGGGACTCCTCAGCAGTGCGCATCCACGATCCCGCGGTAGGACGAA
>NW_017386035.1:90223-137560 GCF_000237925.1 Schistosoma mansoni | reverse complement strand
AATGCAGAATTCAGATATCAGTTTTGGTGATTATACCCGATAATGAAACACATATTTATGACTGAATCGTCAAGTAAACACAATGATTGATATTTGGACAACTAAAAAACAGTCAAGGTTAACAGACAGATCTCACTATTACATAACAAACAGTGTTCGTATCATTATTCTCATCTAAGAAAAATATTTCTTGTATGACAACGTATATTAGATTGGAAGAATTCAGATATCAGTTTTGGTGATTATACCCGATAATGAAACACATATTTATGACTGAATCGTCAAGTAAACACAATGATTGATATTTGGACAACTAAAAACCATTCAAGGTTAACAGACAGATCTCACTATTACATAACAAACAGTGTTCGTATCATTATCCTAATCTAAGAAAAATATTTCTTCTATGACAACGTATATTAGATTGGAAGAATTCAGATATCAGTTTTGGTGATTATACCCGATAATGAAACACATATTTATGACTGAATCGTCAAGTAAACACAATGATTGATATTTGGACAACTAAAAACCATTCAAGGATAACAGACAGATCTCACTATTACATAACAAACAGTGTTCGTATCATTATTTTTACTTTAAGAAAAATATTTCTTGTATGACGACGTATATTACAGTCATGTATATTGATATGATTTGAAAATAAACAACATTTACGAAAAAAAATCGAAGAGGAAATAGGTATTCGTACATGTAAACATAGTTCCTTATTTACAATATGTAAACTAATAGACAGGATGATATTTGGACGGAAAAGTTTCTGTCAGTGCTTAATAATATAATAAAATAAACTGCAACACATTTTTGTATGTCACAAATTAATTGTGTATCCTGCCAGATATTATTCGTTGTCATTTTTATTTATTTATTTAAACACATAAATATTGGTACAAAAGGGCACCAGATACATATGCGCCACACTTTGTGTGAGGGCTGAGATACTGCCCGGGTGCTCAAACCGAAACAGGTGGTTTTCTTAGGTAGCCACACCCCGAGTCTTTGACCTAAAGGTCTAACCCACAAGTCAGTGCAGCATCGTGAGGAGATGCAGTCCCATGGTAGCCGTTGACCAACAACTGGTTCATATGCCATTTGTTCCCTCAGGATACTGGAGACCATGTGCACCATTGGTTCGGAATCAGGGTTTTCCAACTCCCCTAGGTGAACTTTCCATGTCCACCAACCCGGTTAAAGCGCCGGACATTCGCTTTTCGTCCTCTCAATTTCGTGAACAACACCCCCGCCACGAGAAGGCAGTGAGTAGGACTTTCCTGGCAGGGGCTATATACGCGTGGCCATGTGAGAGCATTTCGAGAGGGAGAGCGTACTCTCCCCACTCTCGGCCGTACCAGGGCATTTGGGGGCAAAAAGTGGCTACCGCCTCCGAGAATTCCTTGTTATAATTTATAAATAAAGACGACATTGTCTATTTACTTTTTGTTTCAGTAACTCCTGGGCTATAATGTGATCAAATATTTTATAATCTTTTACTGAAATAAGACAAATTCCTAAATAGAGGCTTTAATATTTATTGGTGTAGGTGAAATTTAATAACAGAGAATGGGTGAAAAGATTTAATTGATTGTATTGCTAAAATAGATGGCAACATTAATAATCTTGGTGAGACTACTATTCATAGATGACCTTTGAGCAACGTTACGGTAACCTTGAGAAAGTTCACCTAGAGTCAAGACAGGATTATAAATTAGTGTGCGGATTAGGAATTACAGTTAGGGATTTTAGTATGAATCGACACTAGCCATAATGCTAAAATGCTATTTAACTATATGGATGAATGAATTTCGCGCCAAAAACTAAGAATTGCTAATCTTTACTTTTATTGGTTTGTTCATATATTACAGTCTCGCCGCAATCTTATATGACGCATATTAGACCTTGTTATTTTGTTAATGTACACATTGATGATAATAAACTGGTGGTGTATCTTAAGAAGTTTGACATACCACTAACAACTATCCTATAAAAACATTTAGAAGTCACCAATATTTGATTACGTTACACTAATCAAGTCTACGAATTCAAACAAATTGTTTTAAGCCGTCAATGTAATTTTATATCAAATCATTGAATTTTGTGTCCTCATTAGAAAATTGGTTAGTGGAAACTAGACATAATGGAAATAATCGGTTACCAAAATCTGATTACTTCATATATCTCAAGGTGTTCATTGAAGCTTAAATATATAAATGTCTATGTCTCGAACTTCAAGGTATAGTGATACATGTTCAAGTTCAAGAGCAATATCGATTGTGGATCGTACAACAGACACCATATTCTAAACATGACCTTTTCGCTGATTTTTATCCATATATCAACCATAGTCAAGCGTAAATACTTCATTAAGTCTTTATTGTTTTCTTGAACTGTAAAAGGAGGAATTACTGATATACATACCAGCTTACTATTTTATAGAACCTTTATTGACAATGAAATACAAATCAATAATATGTAATAATTTCGAATGATAAACTAGTCCAGTTATTCATAAACAACATAAGACCATCCTATCGTCACATTACAGTAAAACGAGACAAAATATACGAAAGTTACAGCAAAGATTCATAGATACAAGTGGTAGTATATGAGTTAACAAACTAAACACAGAATATGGGGTTCAAACAAAGGAAAACACGCTATTCGATTTGGCTAATTCAGTTGACAATTCATCACATTTTCGAGTAAAAATATTTCAACGAGTTGGTATACTCGATTGATAAACTCTTTAAAAATAGACACTATCGTTAAACTGTTGACTAACTAAAGGCTAAGGGTTACAACTAGTCAAGGGTGGGGGATTAGTATGCCTAAATCAAAACAAAATCCAAAAAAGCCCACATAGTTGACCTATACATATAGGTTCGGATGTGAAACCAGTCTGGTTTCTACAGGTTAGCTGTTTCTTAGTCACATCTATGCTGCGGATAATTATATAAACTAATAATTTAGAAATTATATTGGTTAGACTGATTCCTCAGTGCTTATCATAAGAGGATTTTTATCCTATTTTTTATAAACTGAGACGACTATAGATTGAAACTAGTCAGATGGAATAACGTATAGTTTTAAATGACAATCGTACACAATAAAACTGATAATATTTTACTACGTGATATCGATACATAAAGTAAACTATCAGATAACTAATTAATGTATTTATAATTATGATGAATAAAATATGTTTGATAAGTTCCGGAGTGGTCGTCGAGGGGATAACCGAGGGCAACATTCCTAGTCTCTTACTCTGGAGACTTCAATTATGTATAGATATATACTTTGTTTCACATAGTAACTGAGACTTATGAGGCATTGGTTAACAGAAACACAAGGATCCTACTATTTTCACTGTGAATATCTTAATGCATATAGTATCAAATATGGGATTATTGTGTTATAGTTGTTAGTTCAGGAGCTATATATAATATTTATTAAACGATGGTTAGTGATACAGTAGTCAATTAATATCCAATGAGACTAAATGTTGTAAAACTAGTCATAATTATTTACATATACTCTAAAAACAACTTACTCTCCCATATAACCTTTACTACATGACATAAATGATGCTAACTGTAATTCCGTGGAAATTCTTCCGCCAATATCATATAAAGCGCGTTTAAATGAGATAAATCCTGTATCTGGTGCATAAATGTTGTGTTGATATACTTCATCGGCTAATACAACTAAATTATGTTTGTAAGCGAATTTTAAAACGTTTGTAATTGTGTCCTTTGATAGTAATTGACCTGTTGGATTGCCAGGGTTGATTACTACCAAAGCACGTGGGATACATTTATCTTTGCATTTATTTAAAGCTTCTTCCAACTGTTCAATACTTAGGTCCCATCCATTTGATTCATCCAAGTAGTAATCAATCTTAATGAGAAAAATAAACAAGTTTTAAATCGATTTGATTAGAGTATGTGGATTTTTGTGTAAATATACATGGCAGTGTGTTGAAGCTATAATTTGATGTTTTACTATTCTCATAGTAACTCGACTTTGGCTTTTACGACAAACGTCAAAGAGCAAACATGAAGCTTGTTATTTATTATGACTAAGACTCGTATGGACAAGTCTCTATCATATTGGAGACATGTTTAAAAATATAATCAGTCTATATTTACATCGTCAGTAAATCCAGTTAGGAATTTCTAGAGAAAATATACTTACATATTGCTGTCTTTCTGATGATAAACTCGATAGACTAACATATTAGTAAAGTACAACTGCGTCTAGGTTAATGAGATATATTCAACTGAAAAGACCATGAGTTCATATCTGAATCTATTAAATCTGATCAAAGTACTAATTGATCTAGTAAAGACTAATAAGAACTGTGTATGCACGGATCAGTGAGTTATAGCACATAATTCACTTTTAGTGAGCGTTAACACTTTTTACCTGGTCAAAAAATACATACAGATCAGTTTTCGCTTTTTTGGAGAACTAATGTCAAGAAGATTTATCGTAAATTATATGAAATATATTATCTAATCAAAAGGTAAGAATTTGTACTGCACGAAACGAGTGTCCTGGATTCCACTGGTGGCCACCATCCATCTCTGCCTAAAAAGTAAGAATCATTTTCGAAGGAGTTTTATTCCTTGAGTTAGATTGTGAAAATCACTGAAGAAGGAAATGTTAAGGTTATGGTAAAAGCAACTCAGCAAAATCTCTTTTTATTAACAAGTCAGTTATACGTAACGTAGAATGTGTTACATGTGCGCATCGATTCAGGTTATCATAACATAAAAGCACAGCAAGATGTAATTGTTGTAGTAAATTTTAAAGTAGCAGAGATAGTAACAATAGTAGTAGTAATAGAAAAGATTAGACATAGAAGATGAAATTCGAGAGGAAAATATGGATAAGTGGAATAAAAAAAAAGTTTTTAGGGTACTTTAAAATCTTGGAATTTAGGTTAAGAAAGAGTGAATGGGTGCAAGATATAATACCGAAGCCTCTAATCATCGGTTTAGATAACTACACAGACACCAACTAGGTAGTCTATACCTAACATGGCTCATTCTAGCAGCTGACGTGTTCGTGGACTGACCTTAGATCTTGATTTGGGCACCCCCAGCTTTTTTCCAAACTACTTCTACATTAATCATCTTCGCACATCGAGGTAGGTGGTTAACGGGTATACGTAAAACTTATCCCAACCGTCGCAATCGATAACCATTCATTAATTCATAAATTAATTTGCTGTTAATATCTAGCATTCCGTATTTGACCTCAGTCATGCTATAGCAATGGTCCGAGCAATGCTTCGAAGGTATCCATGATCGCATACTAGTAACATACGAATATACTCTCTTTTTAAAAGCCACATTTCACAGCCATTGCAGATCAAACATATCTGATGACACAAACCCAGCACCGTAAACTGTCAGCAGCTTAGTATTATTTTAGAGAATGCCTATTTTTTTAGATGGTAAGTTATATCTGTCAGTGAATTTAGTGTACTGATATTAGTTCAAAAAATTATTATTAGTTTTATAAATGAGGTGATAGGTAGTCCACTGAGCAAGTTTTCCTCTACAGAGTAATTTGCGCTATTTCCTAGCATCCATAGATATCTGTATAATATTTAACATATAAAGTACTGTGTCAACTTCGTTAAGTGACCCAGTGTCGTGATTTGATAAGAAGTGTCTATTCCCTTATTATTCGGCATCAAACAAAACGAATGACACTTTTTAGGTTTACAAGATAAATTTATAAAGCGAGATTTCAATTAAGAGGCACTATTTTCTGAATTTAGCTGATTATCCACAAGTTACGATTTCTACTTATGTATCGTATATTTTATTAAGATATGAGAAGATCAAAGGACTGCAAAGCATTGTTTGGTCACGGAAATACAACCACGTTTAAAGAAATTCTAAAATAAATATGTGATAGATTGACTATGTGTCTAAAATATATGAGTAATTGAGTGAGATTATTCAATTCATGTAGCAGTATAAACTAAAATGTAAAGCAGTGAGATTTCCATTATATTAACTAACGATCTGTAATATTTATTCATATTTTTACCCTTTCTTGTTAATTTGATGTACTGCATACATTATGGACAATATTGGTAATGATAAGCGAGCATAAGTTCAGATCGTCGAAAAAAATTCCTTATCAGATCTTTGTTATTCGTATAGGATTTTTAGGATATAAACGTTGGCATTTTAACACTGTTAATAAGTAAAAAGCCATGTTGCGCCTAATTTCTCCAGATAAAAATGTTCCTATTTTAGTTATCTGAAAAATTCACTTGAATATGCTTTTGTTGTAGATCTCCTGTACAACAGATATGATAGTTCTAAAGCACTTGTTAAACATCTGTATAATGAAGTTATAATTTATTAAACAAGTGGTTGTGAAATAACCCATTGGAATTTCGCGGTTATCGGACAATTAGAACGCTGGTAAAACCAATGAACAACTTGCCAGGAAATATGGTTAAAAAGAATCATGCGTTGCGAAACGGACGAAAAACTAACTGGAAAGAAGTTTTTTTGATCGACTCGTTCCTTCTTAAATATGAATTAGAGCCCCAGAATTACTGTTTGTCGATATAAATGTTGTTAATGGTGAACATATGTATTGATCGATCAGTTTACCTGATAGGCGTTATATTCAGCATTTGTTGCTGAATAAAGAGGATATTGAGGTATAGGGACCATAACACCAGAACGTCTGGATCCATCTTCTCCAGTGGATATCAACTGAAGAATTGACTAAAGGAAATATAAAAATGAGTAAGCATATATATAAAAATATATATATAAACTGGTTTTTTTTAAGTCAGATGAGAAATAAAGCGATGGACAAATGAGAAATCTTTTAAAAAATTGAACTGTCGAAAAGTCATATTGCTTTATAAACTTTCTATTGTTTATAATCATCACGGTACAGAAAACGTTTACAGCACTGTATGACCTTCAGTAGAATTATATTATCTTCACATTTTATATAGGTCGTATGATATTCACGTGAGAGAAGCTAGGAGAGAAAATTGTTGGACTTTTAATCTTAAAAATAGCGAATTGAATCTGTTGTAACATTGAACAACGAATTAAAATGTATTGAAGAATTTATAAATTATTGAACCTATCAGTTTCTAGATGTTGGTAATGAGATTCTAATTTAATTTTCGGTATAGGACAGATTCAATAGACAGTAATTAATGAATAATGAATCGTTCCACTCTCATAAATTATATGAATGACAACAAGTATTTATTATCTTCCTAAAATAAAATATTTCAAACTAGCTTCAGCTCTGGATTTATCAGATAAATAACTAATGATTAAATCATCAGTTGATGAACGGTACATGAAGCCTCTGGTGTTAATCATTAAATACAACACCACAAGGATTTTCAAAAGAGTAACACAATAATTGACTTCGTTTCTACAAACCAGCAGAACCTGATATTTCTGAAAGTGAGGATTTATAATGGAAACGGAAACACACAAAGTGAAGTCATGGTGAGAGACCGGGCCAATCAGACATATAAATTTTAAGATAAAATGTTGAATGGGAGATGATGATGGGTGTAGGTTAATGATTAAGATCCAGGCTAATTATGAGAGAGAGACAGATACATACACATCATTGGTTGAAAACCTGACCCGATTTTCTGAGGGACACTGCATCTGATGGTACCATGGTTTCACAAAACTTGACAGGAACTTGTTCGGTCATGTATCTACTAAACGACAACCATGTAAAGTATGTTTTGGTCTTCCAATTTAAAATTTCTGGATTATCAAATGTATTTGTAATATCCCAATGCTCAATTTATTCAAAATTATCAAATCAAAACTTGGTAATGATACCTATCAAATGTATTATTATGACCAGCTTGCTAAATTGAAATACTGTGTCAACGATGAATCTTTCAACTTATTGAGTATTGGTTGGATCAAAGAATTAAAGTTGTTTGGTTAACCAACTAATTTTATTGGTAATTAGATATCTCCTCCATCCGATGGTGGTTATGTGGTATCGTAAACACTGATTTAACTTTCAACATCCATTATCAAAGCACAGGCGTGAAAATTAGGTGTGGAGCGCTGCAAGATGTAGGCCCTCAGAACCAAAACCTTCTTGGGTATTGAATACTGCTCAAGAGGGTCAGGTGACTTAACTTCTGTAGCTAAATTCAAACGGCCAGACTTATTCTTCAGGAAGAAATGGTGAGTGATAATCTTTTCAAATTTACTCCTAAGCTAATTTGAATTAGTGAAAAAATACAAAGCTGACAACTTTTGGTTTAGTCCCCTAGGTGGACTTTCTGTGTCCACCAACCCGGTTAAAGCGCCGGACATTCGCTTTTCGTCCTCTCACCTTCGTAAACAACACCGCCGCCGCGAGAAGGCAGTGAGTAGGACTTCCCTGTCAGTGGCTGTATACGCGTGGTGATGTGAGTGTTTCGAGAGGAAGAGCTGACTCTCCCCACCCTCGGCTATACTATGACATTCGGGGTATAAATTATATACAGTAACTTGACAAACAACACAAAGATTTTTGCTTCCCTTCTTGAGCTGAAACAACTAGTGAGAAGGAAGTACGTTCGACTCCGAACTTCTAACTAACGCTCGTTAGTGCAATTAGTATTGACGCTTAAAAGCTGGAATTATAATGTGTTTTTTTCTGTTATTGATTAGCTTTAGGTCAGCCGCAGACTTTCCAACTTAGATGAGACTAAAAGGCCAGATATAATAATTCAAATAAGGTAACTAGTGTGTAGCTGAATGCCAGTTAACTTGTCTGTACAAAATGTTCTTTGCGCTGTGTGAGTGGCCTGTTTTAAAATGGACCACTGGAAAATTTTCGTTATGAACAGTTTTACTAATTACTGATGTCTGAAGGTTAGTCTTTTTGTCCGGCTAACACAATTGTTTGCAGTAAATTTTTATTTTAGTTCAACACATAAATATTGGTACAAAAAGCACCAGATATATATGCGCCTCACAAATCTCATTTGATTTGTGTGAGGGCTGTGATACTGCACAGGTGCCCAGACTGAAGCAGGTAGTTTTCTTAGGGGGCCACACCCCGAGTCTTTGACCTGAAGGCCTAGTCCACAAGGCAGTGGAGTAACGTAAGGAAATGCAGTTCCAAGGTAGGCGGTGACCAACAACTGGTTCATATGCCATTTGTTCCCTCAGGATACTGGAGACCATGTGCACCATTGGTTTGGAATCAGGGTTTTCCAACTCCCCTAGGTGAACTTTCCATGTCCACCAACCCGGTTAAAGCGCCGGACATTCGCTTTTCGTCCTCTCAATTTCGTAAACAACACCTGTGTCACGAGAAGGCAGTGAGTATGACTTCCCTGGCAGAGGCTATATATTCGCGTGGCCATGTGAGAGCATTTGGAGAGGGAGGGCGGACTCTCTCCAATCTCGGCCGTACCAGGGCATTCGCAGTAAAGCAACGTGGGTATCTTTTCTATCTCTTGAAGTTTGGTCTTTATGATGAATATTACTGGATGTAAAATTCTAGCTTTTGGATGATAAAAGCTGCAGAATAGTGATGAAAATTTATAGTGCATGACTTGTAAGTTTTTGATGAACAGAAGTGGATAATCGATGCTTGATCTAAAGACTCTAAAACGTTTTCAGTAGAATTTCCTCTAGCGGTAGTTAAAGACAGTTTCGACAAATTGATTAGGGGATTGATCACTGTGTATTAAAAGTGCATACACTAGTTACTGTTTGCAAACGTTCCGCCCTCACGACCAAGAAAATTTTAAGAATTCTGTTCACGACGATTTGAATGTACAAAATCGTCGTTTTGATTAAATACGCTTCAAGAACCCACGCGGATTCGGTCATATTCCTACTATTATTTTTGAAACAGGTGTGTCAATTTCAGCAATGCAGAATCTACGTCCAATATAGATTAGAATATGTCTAACGAGCTTACAACAAAAACCCAGAGAGGAAGACAAAAGTCCTGATTTTATTTTAATCTTTGGATTTCGTATTTATCACAATCGGTTAATACATTAAACATTTTTACCTTCTTTATCGACATTTAATAAAGCCAAGTCATGTATACCTACATTGCTCTCCTGTTATCACGTACTGATTTGTTCATGATTCGCAGAGTAGGTTTTGGACAAGCCTGAAAAATTCTAGTTTATCAAATATAACTAATGATTTTCACTACTTTATTGTTCTTTCAAAGCTACCAATTGTGTGTTGGGTTTTCCTTGTTCGAGTAAAAGTTTTAATTTCAGAGAGCGAACTATATTGTAATAAGTTTACGGCAGTCTCAACTGCACGACTGAATGAGTTCATTAAGTGGAAATTTCAATTCTTGTGCACATGAATATCGAATCGGTAGTTGACAAACAATAAGAATAATCATACTTACCTTAACGGCTTCACTTGCCCCATTCGATAAGAAAATATTTTGGGGATTAGCTGATAACTGATCCCGTTGTTCTATGTATTGTGCAACGTCTTCGCGAACAACTTCTACGCCTGTAGACTGGCTGTAGACTCCTATGATATGGAAAATCAATTAGACGCCCATAGGTAATACAGTTATTGAGCATCTGTTAGTTTATACTTTGTTAACAACATATCATAAAGCTTAGCAGTATTTTGATTTCAACTACTAAACATCCACAAGAGTATTATTACGATTTAAAACTGGAACGATAATATTTTCAACTTCAAAGGTCAACGATTAGTAAATTAAAGGTCCAGATGAATCTTTATGGATAGAATCACGACAACAGTTGTAATTTAGGTGAAGGGAAACAATACCGAAGTCCATCTGCATAAGTTGGGTGCGCCAATAAGACGGTGAATTCCAGTTAATTGAGACTAATGCAGTCCGACACTAACTGAAGTAGGAACATAATCTGACGACTAAACAATTATAATTTGAGTTATTGATCAGAGAATGTATCGTAAATTAGCCACATCTATGATGGAGTAATAACTTATTTGGCTTCGATTTATTTAAAGCCCTTTCGTAGTTTTCGCTATCTCACTTCATTCGTGAATTTAAATCTGCAACAATATAGAAAGTCATGTTGACCTTAGATGATTTACACCTAGCTTGTTAGATTTTGAATATGATAGGTAGAAATAAACGAATGTGGTGTGTCCGTGAATTCAGTAAATCTACAGGAACTGCAAAGCAAAATAGGTCAATCTGTCTGAAAATGAAATTTATCGCGAAATAACGTAGGCAGGATAACTGCTTGAAACCAAACGTCACAAAGAAAGTGGTCCATAATATTATGTACTTTTAGCAAACTGAAAATACGAGCATGGAGATTTGCATCTTCAAGTTTGAAGATATTGGTTAATTTGCTAAGTAGTTGGTGTGAAATACAGTAGTTAATATTTCTTTGTGTGACCAACCGTTTGATAAACCTTAAACTGAAATCCTTACTAAAAACTATCCACTGGACTTCCATTAAGTTCCGAATGTAGTGTAGCCCCATGTCATTTAGTTATTTTCAAAATTTCTTGTGATTAACTTCGTCCGCTGTCTCGAAAGGTAGAAACTCGAACTAGTTGAATATTGTATGAGGGGTTGTTACTATACTTGCTGGTGAATACTTATAGAATTCTTCATACAAGTACAAATTATATTGAAATTACCGAAAGAAACTGTTCCAATGGTAAACAATTCACCAAAGAAGCAGTTTAAGAATAGTAAGTATTCCTGTACATCAAATAGATAGTCAACTTGGCAACCAACCTCGTTTTCTTTTTTGAGTAACTGATCGTAGTATTCTTCTGATTTTTCTCCTTACTTGCCAGTTACCTGCTGGTTTGACGCAATTTATTTGTGCATATTGTTTAGGAAGACTTGACATTATCGTTCGATAATGAGGTGTCACTCACATTAATTAGGATGGGGCTAATTATCAGTCTTAGTACTTTGAATTATTAAAGACATTACCAAACCCAATCTAGTTGAATGAAAATGTGATCGCTGAACAAGCCATTTGATTCAAATTAGAACCAGTAACTGTCGGAATGGTTTTATTAACATGCACGTAGTTGACGGACTAAATACCGGATAAAATAAATTTTCAAAGGACTCCCAGATGTTATTAATGAAGTAAGATAAATGAGAATTGTTAGACTAGTAACCAACACTATGCGATTAGACATTTTAAACGAATGAGATAACGATAACATACCATCATATAAAAATCACACTTCGAATAATTGCCATCGATCAGTCAAAAAATCACCATTTCGCTCAACTGACTTACCAACACTCCCACCACAACTGTCCAAAAATCTCCTGGCTCTTAGCTTAGCATCGTCCTGAACTAAGTTGGTATCCATAATTTGTGTCTTTGTCGCGGCACACAAAACTTCACGAATGAATGAAATGGGCCTTTGACCAGACGCATGACAGTCCCCGATATTGCAACGGATAATTTTGTTGAATCTTTTTTTTGACCCCTGATTATAATTAATAGCTAAAATGATCTAACTTGTGATATTTCTTTCTCTAGTTCTAACGCCCTAAGTACTATCGGTCCACGGACAGCATACTGAAGCTTCACAACATGAGGATTGATAGTGTCACAACTCATTTTTTGATATGCACGAACATTTTGAATGATGCATGAGCGACCCACAATCTGTACCAAGCGAAATCCACACATGATTTCTTCGGGACTTTGAAAATTTGCTATTAGCGACCTTGAAATGCGAAAAACTAAACAATGAACACTACATTGTGAAGCATTTTTGAGAACCATCATATTCATTGACGAATTGTCGCTGTTTGGTCTTCCTATATTGCGAACTAGTCAATGTGCTGATCCGTCGTTTGGCGTACAATAGATCTCATGTAACATTAGTGAATGGTGACCTGACAAGTCAGAAGACACTGTAATTAAATTTATTCCTGCCAGCAAAAAGATATTTGGACATCGGATGCTAGGGGTTATGCTGATATAGTTTTGAATGTATTTTCGGAATCCGGTAACAAAAAAACACATCAATTCAAAGACGTAGATTGTAAAAGATACTCTACTACGTAACGGTACTGTGATGAAATACATTTCGAATGAGTGATGTGTAATATTTGATGAGTTCAACCGCATATTTGATTGAAAACAGGTAACAGAATGTTCTTACTGGTGTATGACAGCATTTTAGGCAATTTCTAGGAGAGAAATGGTGTAGACCTCTGCCATCCCCCAATTTTACTTTTCGTTTCACGAGGGAATTCATTAATCTAGTCTTTAATCCCGATTCCACTTTAGAAGCGAAAATATGGGATTTGTCAAAGCCTGTTTTCGTTCGGTAATTGGTCCACGGGTGTATCTCACTTTATGGCTTTCATTCAATCTTCCATCTTAATGATCCTTCCGACAGACAATAATCACCCACCATATTTCGAAGGGTAGAAGTAAGAATATTCCCTTCGCACTAACCAAAGTTCAATTGTCCCTTTCTAGAATTTCTAGTGAGCTTGATGGTATGTAACTAATTTTAAATGTTGTTTTGCAAAATCTAATATGAGTACTGATTTCAGCTTATTCTCGACTAAGAAACAGATACGAGAACGTATCATTAGATCACTATATCTTGAATTACACCATACATCTTTAGCCGAATCGGCTCCTATCATTTGCAAGATAAGAACTCTGCTTACGAATTAGTGCACGGATAACATAGTAGTCATTGTTTTAATGGTGGTGACAGTGAAGATGAATGGTTTATCAACACTGACTTCAGGTTGCGCACTCCTGTAGTATCGGTTTATATGTTAAGCCCATATACTGTATTCTAGCTTCTGGCCAAGCTAATTCGCCTGTCCACTTATGAGGCATATTATGGTCTTGTCAATTATTCACTTATTAACCTTGACTACTTTTTTATATGAGCGTATGTGTATGCACACTTTGTATCTTATTCATCATATGTCTGTCATTCATTTTTGTCTGCTATAAATACTGATCAACGCTTGCTTTAAATGAGTTGGCTTCCCCGACATCTCCAATACGCATTATTTTCGCTTCGCTCTTGAGTTGGCTTACCAGCCATCTCCATTGCGTCTTATTTATGCTTCGCTCGCCAACATATGCTCATGTGCTCATAGCTTTATGGCCTACGTCATTTGTTAATAAAAATGTAGTCGCCGCTTCCTTTTGCCTTCTGATTCCATACACCGTTAAGATTGGTATAATAACGGTTATCGAGTTGAACTATTAACGAAGCACTACACTCTTTTAGCAGCGTTTATTGCATCTGTTGACAAAAATAGAATGATAAAATATACACATGAAAGACCCTGATCAGTATTTTTGAGCTCACAGTCTTTATGTCAGTCCATTATCCTATCTCTTCAACATTTTCTTTGCTGCAGTTTAGTCTCCGATAGTTGACTGATGAATTATTCGAGTATTCGTTCTAGTAGGCTTATTAGTATTTGTTAACAGTAAGCTTATTCACCTTTGATACCACATTATTACTTCCCAATGTGCACAGCAAGGAAGACCAATAATAGGCACTTATTTTAATTCTACTACTTTCTTTGAACAAAGACATCAACTATGGTAGGCGTTTCAGTCGAAATGATTCTCTCCAAATGTTTCTAAAACTTGATTGTCTTTTTGACGAGATAATTTCAAAACATTCATTTGGTCGTCATTGTTTGTAAATAGCTGATTCATATTGAAGTACATGACGTTCGCTATGCAAACCAAGCCTAAATCCTTCTGAGATAGGAACCAATAGGTGAAATGTCAAACAGAGTCAGTGTGAGAATGACGTAGAATACCATCCATATGCAGACATTATACAAATATAAATTTATGAGCACCAACTGTCACAATCGCTGCACTGCTTTTCATCTTCAAGGACCGGGTTCATGTTTCACATAACAAAAATCGAAAATCTAATACAACAATTTAGGTCATATAAATATTTAAAAATCATGTGTCTGTCAAAAATTGCTAGAAAAATTCGGATTATTCAAATGGAACAGAAGAAGCTTTCTCTTAATCGGCTCTCATATCTAGTTTCAGTGGATCACCGATGTCTCCAGATAGGAAGCTTAGTAGAACTAACGATAAGAGAAATATTAGTAAATTATATGTTAAAATATATAGTATTATGTCTGGAGCGATAATCCCTCATTTATGCACGAAACACAACCAAATTAAACAGGGAACAAAATGGCAGTGCTAAAATGAATGTAGGTACAGTGCTAAGAATGCCTTATGCTGTGTTAAAATTAGATAAATGTCCAGAAATATTTCGGCTGGTCTTAAAGCAGTACGTCACCTCTTGAAAGTTCTTTGTGCTGTTTTGCTTTCTTAGACAATATCAATGCATCAACTTCACACCTGGTCGTTTGTTGAATGTGAATAGGGTATTTTTCACTTCAGTGTATTTCTTTGGTGTGGACAGAGTCCTTACTTCTTATGATAGGTGGAGTCAATTCAATTTAGTATACTAACTAGTGAATCCCATGTTTACATAGCGCGTATTTTGTGGGCCACGAATGAACCAGCATTCAAGTCGGGATTACAACAGAGGCTTTGACTGCTGAAACTTTAGTATTTTTTCTGAATGAAGATTTACCTAGCTATCTCAGACTACTATGTTATTCTATTTAGTGTCTAAAACTCCCTGAAGTCATTGGAATCCAGCGGTAACATCGAAAAACATATTCAGTGCGTAGTTTGTTCAATGCTATTATTGTTTCATCAACAGAATACATAGAAAGGTGTGATGATTTGAAGTATTTGAATTATAGTGTAAACTAGTAATCCCAGAAACAACGCAATTTAATTAAGAAGTATTAGATGAGCACGAACCAATGTACTGTATTTGAAATTCAAAATCGAGCAGTCATCAATACAAAAGAACCATTGGTTCCTTCAAACACCACATAAAGTGGTTAAGGTTAGGTATTGGATTTAGGTTTTTCGTCACGAACTGACTTCAGCTATAATGCCAAAATGCCATTAAGTTAAATGCATGGATGTACTTTGCGCCCAAATCCAAGACTTGTTACCTTATATCTGATTAGTTCGTTCATACATTATAATCTCACAGTACTTATTATTTACTCGATACGTTTATCAATTTTAAAGTTATTAATAGTTTTTAACTTTTGTTCGTTTCGCATCTATCCTGAAAATAGATTACGATTTAGACGAGTGTGAAGAACAATACATGTGGGAAAATTTTGTAAAATGTAGAGCGAGCAAAATGGTAAATCACTATTTAAGTAAGCTCATGTATCGCACTTTCATCCAATAGTGAGAGGAATCAACAAGAATGGCCAAAATCGCAGATGTGAAACCAAAAAATTCTTATGAATAAAACTAGACTGTAGCAGTGTGAGGTTTCAGGTGGATTCCAGACTTTTATTAGAAAGTTCACTAATATTATTTTAGGTTTGACATACCCATCCTTTTTTCAGTGTTCAATAGAAAAGCATTTTTGAATATCTTCACATTAATTCAGTATGTGAGTCTACATGTCAGAGCTTAATATTGACAGTTGATTTCATTTCAGTAATTGAAAGTCGTATAAATAAATGGCCACACCATTGTAGCGCATCACAAATCAAAAGTCAGAAGCGAGGGGGTTCAAAGATATATTTGATAGATTATCAATATATCTAGAAGTGACTGATCTAAACTGGCTAACGATCGCAGATGAAGTTGAGCATGGCGTTCCCACTCGTGATATGGTGCGGATGCATGACCGAGTGCCTTCAGCTAGGTGAGTCCATTGAAACTAATGTAGTCAGCATCCAATGTCGAACACTTGCAGAGTCATTGATTTTGGGGATTTATTTACAGCTGCAAGAGTCACGAACAGAATAGATTTTAAGGGATATATATATATGACTTTAAGTCGTCTTATGCATAAGGTTGAAATAATTACAAATATCACTACTAGTTCATTGAACAAAAGAAGCTGATGATCCGTTTTATGCTTTGTATATATATATATATATATATATAAATATTGGTGGTTAGATTTTAAGCAGATATTTCCGTGTTGAAATTTTTCGATATTTTCACCAATTGAAATAATTTTCATCAAGAATAGTTGATAACTTAATTTTCACAGACTTTTAGAAATGCAGATATCTTCAATCCACGTACACTGAATGATACATCGTATATCTACAGTCTTTGTTTCCATTTCGCCTTACAAGATAACCTCCAGTTTCATTTTAAATTTCGCATGCTGGTTCACGTACTTCCAATTTGTGTAAGCTATTGCATTTCTAATAATCCCTCTTATTTATAGAAAAATATGATATCATAACTTTAAATATAACTGACGGTTCAAAGTATTTCATTATTTGCATCATCACTTTATGTTACAATTATTCACCGAATAGAATATAAGACGTATTCAGCTTTGTTCAGTTTTCAGGTTTCAATCGTAGTCTTACATCGATCAGTTCGTGATCTCAGTCAAATAATGTACTTTTGAAATAAGTGGGTTGTAATTAAAAAATAATTCCCCAAAATAAATAATTCTATTGATATTCAACATTGTTTCTGATCTTTCTCGTTTTAAATGGCTTAATCATATGAATCCTCACGGTCAAGCATCAGTGGTGTTTCTCAATACTGCCACGTGAGTAGCTTCCCCTAAATAATCGGTAGAGAGCCTATAATTCACTCACTCTCCAACCTCTGTTTCTGGCCAAAAATATTACTACTCCTGATAATAACTGTCGTCTTTCTGAGTAAATTTTAGTTACGTTAAGGTATACTTGAGGAGTACAACGTTTAGCAAAGCGTAGCACAAGTATCTCTAGATCATGGAGTATAGGGTAGAATTTAAAATAAATGGCTTAGTTTATGTAATCTTTATCAGTTATCAACTTGCTTTAGAATTAGTTTTCATCAAAAATATTTTGATGAATTCTGTAAATCTACTTCTGGATGAGCATTATGAATTCAGAAAATTTTCCTTTCCCAATATCGTAGAGTTCATTGATAACTAGTGGTTATAGACAATGTAACTTGAAAAAGGAGTTGGCAATCTTTTGCATTGATTTAAAAAACAAAATTTCATCTTTTCTGGCCAATAGTTTTTATGTAACTACCTTAGAAATGGATAATATTTGAAAAATTATCAGGTAACGATACTGTAACTTCCTCTGTAACAGAATTTGACCAAGAGGTCCTCAAAAATCCCTTCAAAATGTTTGTATGCAAAAGTTACGCTGATTTTATACTTGATGTTATATAAAATAACACAGAGAATTATAAGAAGTTCAATACTCTCAATCAAAATCACACTCAATAATAACATATAATTCAGTCATTTGACAAACATAAAGTGATTTAGGTTACATATTTATTTCCCATCAGATAGCAGTAGTTATTGCTTGGTTTCGAGATATTTTACTGTAATAGCTCAATGTTTCTCACTGCTATCAATAAACAGAATAAATGAAAGTGGAGATAAGTTTAATTGAATGTAAGCAAGCAAACGTAATATTTGTGATGAAGTAAAATTACTAATAGACAAGAGTAAATATGATAATATGATTTCAATGTTAGTGAAGACCATCCATTCCAAATATACTATTTTTAGATTTCCTTTTCAATTATATGTGAACACACTTCCTTCTGTTAGTTAATAATATCTCAGCACATTAATTTAACAGATCGAAAAGATACCTTCTTCAGTAACTACTTATGATTTGTTCCTTGTATCTTCCAAATGGTTAATTTACTGACTGACTGTTACTTATACCAATACTGAAAACTAGCTATTTGTTTTGAAAATGTTTCTTAATTCTACCTTTGCACAAGCAAGTGGCTATCAGGACTCAGTAGCTGAGTGGATAACGCGATGGCGTTTGAAGCGAAATGTACTGGATTCGAGTCCCAGAGTGAACATCAACTCTGAGGTGCAGGTACATCCAGATGACAAGTCCCAAATAGGACGAAACGCGCCTCCTGGATTCCACTACTAGCCACTAACCATCTTCGCTTTGTTACTAAATGCTCATTATAGGTAAAACTGGTTGCAATTTATGAACGATATATGATTAACCCACTTAAATACAATTGAAATAGGGATAACTCAAAAATTTACATATATCATAACTGAATAGCTGACCTCAATAACTCAAAAAAATTATTTTACTGATAATAACAACAAAAAGTTATTGTATAATGGAATAATAAATTTTTCCTGATTTGAAATTTATCAATATAAACCATTCATTATACTGAGATTTATCGATTTTTTCTTTCGTTTTTCTCCCTAACGTTATTGATATTATACCGGTCTATCTCACTATCATATACAGGTAAAAAAACAAACAAACCAACTACTTAGAAAGAATGATAATCATACTAAGATATCAGTAATATTAGTAGTAATATAGTAAGTTGTTTTGTTCAGACTTTATCAATCTATATAAATAATTTTATCACATTATATACTACTTATTGAGATAATACTTTAACATAACTAATCGATATTAGCAGTTACATATTCTTTTTAATTATTAACCGAAATAAAATACCATTTCATCATAGTAACAATTCCTGTGTGAAAAATTCCTGATGGGTAAACAGAAAAATTTAAATGGACGAGAAAATCTGTAGTGGTTTTAATGCTTATTAAGTTTGTTTGAATAAGCTACAATGAAAGTGCTTATTATCTTTAAGTGAATGATCTAATGATGTATTGAAATGAAATGTCAATAAATGAAGTGATCATAGCTCCTAGCAATAAACCATTTTTTGCTGTTGGTGAATTTGTTTTCTATACGTGATAGCCTATTTACAGTGTAGCAGTATAGAAGATTAGACAATGTATATGTATTTAGCATTCATTTTTTAACACTTACAAGTCAAAAAAGACAAGTGACTGTTGTCTCCCTCAATTTTGAAGAGTTGTATTTATTAGAACATAGGTTTGATGGAATATAATATAACATTAAATAAAAAAAACTGGTGAATATTATAAGTTTCGTAGGTGTAAAGAGGTATCTGTTTACAATTTGAATGGCTTCTAGGTATATATCTTTTCATTTCATTACAAGCTATTCATTTTTAACACAATCATTAAAAATTCATAGACCTTCTGTTACTCTATTATTATAGCGATTGAAAGCGTGCCCTGTTTAGTATATGACGTGATGATCCCCGCCAATCAGAGACAAGCGAATTATAGATCAGAGCAATGATACACGAAAACCGTATGAGCAGTCTTGAATACTTATCAGTCCTGCTTTCTGTCTAGCCCAGACAGTTGAGTCCAGAACACCAATAACAGCCTCTGCAATATATGAACCATTATTCTCAAACATACTGGGTTTATATACCAAACAAACCGACCACATCGCACCATAAAATAGAAAATAACATTTGTACAAGATTTGGCCAAATGTGGCTATGAATAGGGGGGATAGTAATTGATGGACTAGGGATAACTCGAGAATGGTAAATCGTATAATAATAATCTATAGGTCAAAATAAAGCTCATAATAAAAGGAACATAAATATAAATAGTTTAGTTACTTAACAATTATACAATAGGGAATATACATATCATATTGGTCCATAAACAGTTCTCAAAGTTACTATTCATAAATCTCCTCGGGATATAACATCTATCATGTAACCGATCATAGTGAGTCTAACAGATAAGTTTGAAACTATGACGAAACAACCGTTCAGTGCTATTTGATTTTCACTGATTTTCAAAGCTAACGCCAATACATAATACAAACTACACCTTATAATCTATTTACATAAGTTATAAACAATCCGTAGATAGAAAAATAAATTACTTAATGAAAATATTACTATTTATCTATTTAGAATAAATTAGATTAGATAAAACATTACGACTTACATCCTTATATGTTTTTTTATGAAACCATTAGTTACATATAGAATGGGTTACAAATAAAAAAGCTAATTATTGTTGACCTGTTATGATATAAACAATAATAAGAGGCTTTTTTAAAGGACTAATATAAGTGTCACATTGATATATATGATGAAAACAAGCAAGCAGATATCATTTGGATAGAATATATATTTAAGTAAAGTTCATGACATTCATTATTTTCTTAAAGTCTGTTAGGATCTGCTTAGGCAACATAAAGTCAGTATGTAAACTTACTGTTTCTACATAAGTATGGTGAAAATATGCATGAAATATTTGGTAAAACGTTAAGATTTGATTAATGCTATTCTCAATAAAACGGATTCAGTAAACACTTAAGAGGAAATATGTAATAAGATTTATGTTTTTGAGTTGTATTAGTTCAAAGTAGAAACGAATGCGAGATACATTTGATAGAAAAGAAAATTAAGAGGGACTATATCACTCGGATGACTAGCATACAATAGAACTTCACTGAAAACAGCTATATGAGAGTAATTTTAACAGTAACAACATCAGTGAGTCGAAATTTAACAAGTGTTTTTAGATTTTTTTTATATAACTACGGCTGTATAGTCGTGGTTGATGGTGATACGTTCAGTTTATGCAATCAGTAAATAAGGTCTATTAGGCGTCATATGCAGCTATAATTTTATTGCATTTTATGTTCAGAAATCTTGATAATGTTGAACATTTTGGGTCATAAACGAATATGTTTCCACTGACAGTCTATGAGATCAATTAAATAAATGCAGTCAATTTTTGATGATGGTTTGTTCTCTGAGCTGGATGGTTTGGTCGTGGAGCTTTCATCGTCCTTCTGAACGACATCATCAGCACAAACTTCGGGTAGAAATGAAGTGTTTGAATTTCTCCACATGTGATTCACAGCTTGTCCTCTGCACCTCGATGTTGATTGGTTCTTATTGACCTTAAATCTGTTATTGTTTATTTCTTTGTTTTGGTTGTATCTCCTATTGGTTTGATTTTTGTTCCTATGTTCCTGAATAATTTTCTTGATTGGTTGATAGATTGGATTGATTTCAATATGTTTGTTTATTGCTGATTGACCTGAGTGCCAAGCTTCTAAAAATTCTCCGGTATTTTTGGAATTGCCTCTGTCCAAAATCAGCACATTTCTCCACCATCTCAAAATCATACGAGCGTAGTACGCTTCTCGTTGTTCGAAAATGAAAGAATTTCGCCAAAAGGCAAGCTTCCACTCGAGAACAACTATATTTTCTCCACGAGTGCATTCGACAGCATGTTCTGCCAACAAGTGTAAGATACAGACCTCCAATCAACTGCCCATTAGGATGGAAAATAGCTGAGCAAAGTGGAAGAAAAATGGTTCATCTAATGATAACGGACGCACATTACAGGATCCGCAAATACCAACATGTCATAGAGGACCAAAAGAGGAAGCTACAACAGACACTCACACCAGAACACTTCGAAACCTTGACAACAGCTATCGAAACATTATGCAAACGACACAGAGAAAAAAGAAGAAACATCCTGAAAAAGAAAATAATCAAAATCTCAAAACCAACTATAGAAGAAAACACAAACAACAGCGTGGTCAACCTATCAAAACAACCACTAACAAACACAGAAGAACAGCTACTCCGAAAAGGATTAAATTACAATACAAGCGATGCCTCAAAACTAGAATTCTACGCAGCACTAGAGTCATCACTCAAAACTTCCGGGATAAGTGAGGAAACGCAACAGGAAATAAGACAATCTATAGTACCGCTAACTCAACGGATGAAGGGCAACAACCAACTGATGTCACAAGAACAAACAGCTTTGAAGAAACTCAGAACCAGAAAAGATATTGTCATCGTTCCAGCAGACAAAGGACGCACCACGGTGATTATAGACAAAGAAGAATACATCAAGAAAGCCGAGGAAATACTCGAGGACAAAAGTACATACAAACCGATGGACATAAATCCAGTCAAAAAACTAGACAATCGCATTTCAAAAACTTTAAACAAACTCGTCAAAGCAGGAAAAATAACGAAGCAAGATCAATGGAGAATGAAATCTAATGGACCAGTACTCCCTCGGTTCTACGGCAGACCAAAGATACACAAACCGAACATCCCACTACGTCCAATTGTAGCACTACCAGGAACACCAACGTACAATTTATCAAGAGAAATCTCAAGAATACTGAAACATTTAGTAGATTCGTCGAACCACTCCATCAAATCAGCCACACAATTCCTTGATCAGATTAGGAACATTCAAATCAACGACGACGAACTAATGATATCCTACGATGTAACAGCACTATTCACTTCAATTGAACCAAACTTAGCAAAAGAAACTCTGTCCTTGCTTCTAACCAACGACGAAAACCTCGCGAAATACACGAAACTTCAAAGTCAATGCCTACTTGAACTCATTGATCTATGTCTAACAACATATTTCCAATTCAATAACAAAATCTACAAACAAACAAAAGGGACACCAATGGGATCACCAATATCGGGACTCATCACGGAAGCAGTAATGCAACGACTAGAAACCACAATTCTACCAGTGATCAAACCGAAAATTTGGATTCGTTATGTAGACGACACATTCGTCATCGTCAAAAAGGAGGAACTAGAAAACACCTACAAGCAGATCAACAACGTCTTCAACGACATCAAGTTCACAATGGAACAAGAGTCGGACAACAAGTTACCATTCTTAGATGTATTAATCACCAGAACTGACACAGGAAAACTAGAGACTCAAGTGCACAGGAAGCCGACCCACACCGATCAAATTCTCAACTACAATAGCAACAACCCAAGAACTCACAAAATCAACTGTGTACAAACTTTGCTCAAGAGGGCGAGAACACACTGTAATACAATCACAGCAAGAAAAAATGAAGAAAAACACCTGAAAACCGTTCTTCAAAAGAACGGCTATCCAATCAATTTCATCAAAAAATACCAGTCGCACACACCATCAGAAACGAAATCAAGTATAAAAATCAACAAAAGAATCACCCTACCATACATAAAGGGCATATCGGAAACGACAACAAGGCTGCTGAAAACCTTCGGAATAGGTGTAGCCCACAAACCAACAAAGTCCCTCCACTCAATCTTATGCAAACCAAAAGATGAAATAGCAAAAGAGGACAAAAAAAACATCATCTACAAGATAAATTGTACCAACTGCAACAAGCACTATATTGGACAAAGTGGACGCCCCCTGCATCTTCGCCTACATGAACACCAATTAGCAGTCAAACGCCACAACATTTCTTCACTCATATCAATACACGTGGACAACTACGGACATACGTTCGACTGGGAAAATGTGCAGATTTTGGACAGAGGCAATTCCAAAAATACCGGAGAATTTTTAGAAGCTTGGCACTCAGGTCAATCAGCAATAAACAAACATATTGAAATCAATCCAATCTATCAACCAATCAAGAAAATTATTCAGGAACATAGGAACAAAAATCAAACCAATAGGAGATACAACCAAAACAAAGAAATAAACAATAACAGATTTAAGGTCAATAAGAACCAATCAACATCGAGGTGCAGAGGACAAGCTGTGAATCACATGTGGAGAAATTCAAACACTTCATTTCTACCCGAAGTTTGTGCTGATGATGTCGTTCAGAAGGACGATGAAAGCTCCACGACCAAACCATCCAGCTCAGAGAACAAACCAACATCAAAATCACCCACCTGAGCTACAAATCTTCTCCACCATCTCAAAATGCAGTCAATATTAGTGAAAATATACATGAATACAGTGAAGACAATCGGTCGTAAACGGTTGACCGACCAGATTTATGTAGTATTGATATAGAAATGCTAACAACCTAATTCAATAACAAGTCATCTTGAGCAACAATAAAGCCATCTAGAGAACATAAAGAACAATATCATCGAAATTCTAGAAGTAAGTTAATTATTTTCATCATTTGAAGATATTTCAATTATCAGTAGCGTCATGTTACATCAAGAAGAAGTATAATATTACTAATTTGGATGAATTATGTCTAAGTTGTTCATTTATACTAAGTGCTTATGACCATTTTGTTTTTCTAGAATCCTATTGTGTTTGGTTAAATGAAGATTCACTATTTTACCGTAAAGTTTTATTAATTTTCTTTCATAATTCTATAATGATTTGTTTGAAGAATAGGGAGATTTGTTAGCATGATGTATATATGACGTCAGTATAACAATCGCGTGCGTACCAATAAATGTCTTTCAAACGTTCCAAATATCCAGTCACGTCAAAAATTTCTACCTATGCAAACCGTAAACGAATATTGAAATCATTTGACTATGTAAAAATCTTTATGACATTTAACAGATTCATAATGAGAGACTTCAACATAAACAATAACTTTCAAGGTAAATACTGAACTTTTGTCAGTTTACTTGTTTAAATTAGACTTGTATGTTAAACAAAGAGTTACAAAATTGTTTTTTCGGTTGAAATACAGATTTCAAAAAGTCTCTAAAATTATGAGTGAGTTTTAATGCTTGTAGCATTTAGTAGAAAGAAGAAGTAGAAAAAGAAGTTTATTATATGAAACTATGAGATAATAAGTTTTTTCACCAAATTGATAGAGATTATATAAAAAGACTGAAAAAGGCTTGACATCACATCTAAGATAAGAGAAACAATTTTGATAAGTTTTCAACGAAGTTGATAATGGATAAGTATAAAACGGGTTTCTGATATTGGGTTTAATAGCAAAGTCATTGTTGGTATTATTTCCCTGAAAATCGCATTTAATAAAAAATGGTTTCAAAATTAACGTGACTATTTGTTAATTTGAGTAGATTTAGTAGAATTGTCATTTACGAAACTGAGAGGTTAAAAGGTGAATGTCCAACGCTTTCACCGGGTTCGTGGATATGGAGCATCCAACTAGGGGAGTTGGTAAACCCTGATTCCAAACCAAGTGTACAGATGGACCCCAGGATCCTGGAGGAATAAATGGTGTATGGACCAATTATTGGTTGCCGGCTGTTATGGGACTGCATCTCCTTACGTTGCTCAACTGCCTTGTGGATTAGACCTTCAGGTCAAAGGCCCGGAGAGTGGCCCACTAAGAAAATCGCCTGCTTCAGTTTGGGTACTTAAGGCAGTATCACAGCCCTCACACAAATCAATGATAAGTACTACTGGCTTCATTGTTATTGTGTAGCGCATATGTATTTGGTGCCCCCAATGTTTGTGTGTTCAAGTAAATAATAAAGGTAGAATTGTGATAGTTCAATTTCTTACATTTGTTTTCAAATTATATATGATCTTTATATTGGATGATGGTATGATATGATTTAACGAACTAAAATTTTAAGTAACATTAGGACCAGTAAGAATGCCATATATTACTCTGCTCTGCATAGTGGTCTGATGCCGGCAAAGGTCTCTTAATTTCAGTCATAATACTAAAAAACTAGTATAGGGAGTATACATATTCAATTGTCACATAGATTAGAACGCTTTTATAATCTGTAACGATTCAGCCATTGTTCATAAAAAACATAGGAATTAAACTATGATACTAGGATTTTATACAAAGTGTCTACCTCACAGAGAACTGATACCCTTTCGGACTTCTAATCAGTGGTAACGTTGAATTAAAAACTCCCGTTTAGGACTGTAACCATATTTGAATGAATGACATTGATTATTTTTCTAAGAAAGATAACGAAATACATTTTCTCAATAGTTGCTGTTACAAACGAAAAATAATATTTTAAACCAAATCAGTGAATGGTCTTTTATCGGCTTTGTATGCTGGAACCACAGAGAACTATCGTAAAATACCATTATTATTTATCTCAAATGTGAAATTGTCATTCATTGAACTTAACTTTAAATGTAAAATGTAATATCACTTGGTGTTAAAAAGATATTCCTTTTATGTGGTAAATAGGAGTTTCTTACAGGCCATAATCTACACTTTTGTAAGTAAGTAAGTGGTTACTAAAACAAATGTACTGAAAAAATATAGTGCAATATATGAAAATCAGATAAATGAAAATCATTAAATAGGTTCCTTAATATTTCTGTGAGATTCAATATTAGTCAATAACTTTTCACATCATAGTATCCATAAATTTACTCTGACGTTCTGGAAACAAGAAGTTAATTTTCATTGATATCAGGAACCATTCTAAGTTAGAAAGCCATTAAAAACCTGGATGTACTGAACGATCGTTTCATTCTAGTATGGGACTCCTTAGCATTGCACGTCCATGACCTCATCGAAACGGGTGTCAAACCCTGAGCCTTCGTTCTCGAACGCCTAATTTCTAAACTATTAAGCCTGGGCTCAATGGTATATACGTCTAACTGCAGTCAATTCACGATATTTCTTTCGGGCGCGTGACCTAGGGTCCTAGGTTCGACTTCCGTCCGAGGGATCATAGACTCGCATTGCTGAAATGTATCATGCAGGGACAAAATGACCATTCAGTGCTTCCAGGTTTTCAGTGGTTGTCTAAATTTGATTGGCTAGTGATTTCATTGAAATTCAACAATATTCAAAAAAATTTATACTGAAAATTAACTCACTTTAACAACTTACTAGTTGACTTAAATAAAAAATTCAAATGATACTACTGAATAAGTGAGAGAATTAACTTAAACATATGAAAAATATGCTAACTAATTTGTCAATTAATGCCTATCTTCAAAGGGATGCATACCATTTATACTTTGCATAGTGAGAAAATATGACACACCCTAGCAATTGTTATCGACCAGTACCAAGTAATAATATTCTTACTATGTACATCATCTCAAATTGAAAAAAAAGAAAAAAAAATTATGAAATGAAAGATCAGCTGAACAAATAAATAAAACGTGAAATAAATGAGAGAATAATTAAACATGAAAGTTATAATGAACGAAAAACTACTTAATTCATATACAAATAAGTGAATTAATATAAGTAGAATAAAATATTGAAATGAACTTGAAAGAAATTTACAAAATGATAATTAAGTAGAGAAAAGAATTTATTGAAAGTTGAATTTCTTTTGTAGGTAACATGAAATTCCATACTGAGAATGATATCAAAATAAAAATATTAAAATAATTGAAAATCCAGCTAACTGGAAATTAATTGGATAAGATGGTGGTTGGGGTGGTCAACAGGAAACTCTGGACCCGGGTTTCGTGCTACTTAGGACTCGTCAGCAAGGTGTACCTGTATTCTTGAGGGAACTGGTGCTCCCTGACGGATTCGATCACGTGTCATCTAACTTCACAGTCACAGACGTTACCACCGAGCTATCCGGGCCACGACCGACCTCCTGTAGGACTGAAATGTAATTACAATTGATTGATCACTGGGTGGAGATCAATGTCATGTGTATCATGTCCTTCTTAGTGCAGATCGAATGCTATTGGGTTATTTTTATATTGATTATTTCCAAAATACTAACAATTGGAATGAATGAATTAAAGCAACAAGGAACAAATTGAATTGTTAAAATATTTAATAGATGATTATCAACAATCGACTAGATAAAGGTCTTCAAAAAATATGTTCAATAATTATGCTTTTTTTCCAATGTACGAATGATATCTCTTTTTATTCATAGTGTATAAATTGGTCTAAGGGATTCTAGTATATTTTTTCAGTGATTACTGGATTAGATTCTAGAGTATCAAATTTTATAGTGTTAGCAGCTTTACTCAGGTTGTCTTCGTTAGGTAAAAGTAAGTAAATGCCCTAAGTCAACAGACTGCAAACTATCCATCGTTTAAAAAAGCGTGGTTAACATCTAATTTAAGGACACTGATGTAGACTGAGAATGTTTAGCAAGGGATGGGTACATTTACCGGTTATAAATGGTATGTTACTATGACTAGTCACACCGCAGTCAATAAAGTCTTGATAGGGCAAAGCAATGTATTTTCTAATGCAAAATTACACGATGGCTTGGTACATACTTTTCCATTCTTCCAACTCTGTTGCTATTCCACTTCCTCCTTGTATCCCTTCCTTTTCTTTTTATTTCAGTCTTCTGCTGTCAAGCATACCACTTCTGACTGATGCTACATACTACATATATCTGTCAGCATAAGCAGCAGACACAACAATACTAGTCATACACAGTGATACCCTGTGGTGTTTGGGTTAATATGTTAAACCCACATAAATTATTCTAACTTCTGGACAGGGCAATTTGTCCATTCTTCCTGAGTCACATTTTGACTTTGTTAATTATTCGCTTATCAACCCTGACTGTTTTTATATGAGCGTATGTAAGTGTATATCTTATCCTACTCACCACATGTCCGTAGCTTATTTTTGTGTAACTATAGATATTGATTAACGCTTGATTAAATGTAGTTGGCTTACATGCCTTCTCCACTGAGTGTCGCTATCTTCTGTTCGCTTCCTTCGCTTCGTCCCTCTGATTGCCAGTCCAGATCACTGAGTGTACAAAGTATATGTATTCGAAATCCATTCTTGTATTTAGCTTATTTAATTCCGTTATTCATTAACGCAATTTAAGTCAATAATGATATACGAGGATTAGCGACATTTATATTTCAATAACAATCATTTATACGATTGACATGGAGTCAGTTCCCGGGCCACTAAAACCCCATGCGATTCTGTTGAGAAATTTTCATTCAATAATGTTTTAAGTTTTAATTGTGATTAAATGTATTATTTTAGATATAAATAAGTTGCAAATAAGTAATAGCTAATCAGTTATTGAAAATTATTAATTCTGTCAACTATCAACTCAAAAATGACAATGATTTTTTTTATTAATTTTCAGATAGATATTGTGGTGTGGGTTACTGATATCCACATAAGTAGTATGTGGTGATGGTCGGGCATTGAATGTATTTCAGTAGAAGATCGATAAGGAGAGAACGGGAACGGCACGCAATTGGTACGAAAATGAATGAACAATTATAATCGGAGACCATGGACGAATATTTGCAGAAGAAACAGTCAAATTGAGACAATTGCTTGTTATTTTGCAAATTAACGGTTCACTAAACGGTTCTCATATTTTAATGAGATATTCTATAATGTTGTGCTAAAATACATTCGGTTATCCCCACTCGTTCTCCTTCACTACAATATTACTCGTGCTATAATCGGTATGTTTGTAATTACCAAGTATAATTTTGTTGAGAATATTCACTACTTAAAAAAATCATTGTCAGTCAGTTGTTTTAATAAAATTTTACTTTAGATTTTTTGTCATAATTTATAGATTTTTAACTGTCATGGATTATTTTCTCTACTTGATATACCTGTATTTTATGTGCTCATTGAGTCGTGGGCTCACTTTTCCGCTTGTTCTTTCTCAGATTCTTCCACGTACTGCTCTTTACAACCCCCCACAACACAAGGTACCTTCAGGCTGAACGTAAATTTACAAAAGCTGAACGTTACACAGTGTTTGCTTTATTTCAAATGTATTATTTTATCCAGTATTACATTGATTTATTTCAGCGTGATATTTATTCAAGATGTTATTTTCTTTGTATTTGATAAATGTGAACCATTTTAGCACAAAATTCAGCATGCGATTTGTGATAGTTCTGGACGATTTTCATATATGTGCCTTTTTTCTAATCAATAATTAAATAGGTATACAAATCCATACATAAATGAGTGTATTTTTGACAAAGGTTATCATGTTTTGGAGTGAGTAAATCTTCACTAGTACCAGTCTCTTGTATTCCTACTTCTCATTGTGAGAATTGTAGTAGTTCCTCTTTTTCAAGTATACATAATAGGTGAAGAGGATATAACATAAGGAATATGAACTGGTAGTAAAATTATGTCATTTAAGATCAGTGGAAAATATTGATTGTTGAAAAAGTATTCCCAGGATACTATTTCTTATTAATTACAGTTTCTATGTAGGTTAGGGATAAAGTTATTACAATATAGTGCAACTGACGCTGAAAATTCCTGAATGTAATAAATTTTATGGTTATGCTTTATTGTTATTTATATAAATACACCATATCTTTTTCATTTTCATTATTTTATGAAACAGAGAGTATGACTTGCCAAACAATAGAACAATAACAAATTGTCACCATTTAATGCTGATCTTGTCTTCATGTATGCATTTGTTTCCTATTTCATATTAACCTTCTATATATCGATTTTTGTAAAGAGCCACCTTGTTTTCTTTTGAGCTAAACATTAAGGAAGTGAATGTCTGTGTTTATCTCTGACTTTACTGAGAATGTAGTAGGCTGGTGAAAGATGTTTGCAGAAACTTACTTCTCATGCATGAAACAGGTTTAAATTACATATACATGCATTTGTTAGGTGATTTAAAGATAAATACAATAAACGCAAATGATGGGAGAAAATAGGTATTTAGAACTTGGAAATCAACAAGATATATTACGTTATCCGACTTAGAAATCTCCACCAACCCCCTAAAATAACATTTGTAAAAGCTTTAAAAACTATACATAAGCAGGTGAAAACCACTTAATAAGTGATAAGGTAGGTTTAATATGGATGAAACAACATTTATTTGGGTGAACAAAGAGCATTAGTAATTGTTAATATAAGGCATTGTTGAGATTGTCGACTATAAAGTTTCACGTCGTAAGACAGCTTTGTTTACATAATCATAATAATGATTAATGCAGATTTAACCTGAAAAGTCATTGGTTTAGCATACTAATGATAAATTAACAGCCGCCTCTTTATTAAAGAATGAATACGGTTGGCCTTTGTTGATACCTACTGCATCAGGGAATTAGGATGCAGTTGTCGCTTTACTAAACTATTTAGAACTATTATATATTTTAGTTAGAGGTGTTTTGGGACCTGTTGAGGAATGAAAACATGTCTTTTTTCTCCATTCTTCTAATATATTTACTTTAATACTTACACGTTCTCTTGATAAATAAAGTTAAATGCACTAATAGAAAAGGACTAATATATTTTTATTTTCCGAAGAGTGTTTTGTGGAGATTCTAGTAATTTTATATAGTTGAAATCATGAGTCAGTTGAAGCTACACCACTATTGGATGCCGGCTCAGTGGTCTAGTGGTTAAGCGTTCACGCGCGAGACTGGTAGGTCCTGGGTTCGAATCTCGCGGGGCGGAGTCGTGGATGTGCACTGCAGAGGAGTCCCATAATAGGACGAAATGGCCGTCCAGTGATTCCAGGTTTTCTATGGTGGTCTAGCTTCAATCGACTCATGATTTCAACTATATAAAATATTTTTATTTGCTTTAGGGAGTTGTTCATTTCATTTACAGTAACAAGCTGTTAGATTAATAATCTTCAGGGTAACTTTTATTGTAACAATCCAAACAATTTCATTTCGTATGAAGTCAAGGTGAAATAAGCAAGCTATATATTCAACCATGTCTAATATTGATACAATCTTTCTGTGCTTGAGAATATTTCCCGTCAATATTTAACTATACGTATATATTTTTAATAACTAATATTTTCATCTAGTCTTTCTTTGGAGAAAAGTTTGAGAGTACAGTCAAAAGCAATCGTTATAATTTCTTTCTTGACAATTATCTGGAAGAAGCTGGTTTAATCTAAACAAACTGTATTCTGTATATTTTTGAAATTTGCTAGATGGTTGTCTAGAGCTTATTGCATGATAAAAACTGAGAGGTGGATTTATTCCTCGTATCCATGTTCCATAAGTAAATACAATTCCATAAGTTTTTGGATACACCAAATAGGTATGTAGCATGTTTCAGGAGGAGGGGATAGGTTACAAGCAAAAAATGTCTTGTCAATCAATCATACATAGTTTTTTTGTCGTATGTAAAATGAAGTCAGAGAAGTTGGATTGATACTTGCAGAAGGAACAGTCAAGATTGAGGCCATTGATTGTTATGTTACAAATTAACTGTTTACTGTATGGTTATCGGATTTTAGTGAGATAGTCTGTAATTTGTGCTCAAATACGTTTTCTTGTCCTCACCCGTGTTCTTATTCACTACAATATATCCCAGTATCATTAAAACCTATAAGGAATATTAACATGCTACATAGAAGTTTAATGATGTTTATCAAAACCTTAGTCAAAATGATAGATGAAAATGAATGGCTTTCCTTTATATTATGCTCTCATATACAAATTTTATTCACTGATATTCAGTATATTTATATCCCTTTGATATTAAGGATTACTTACAATAATAAGTAAATTTCTACATGGGATAATATTAGTTATCTAAAACTTTCATTGATTTTTTGTTTCAAATTTTCAACTTTCATTATTGATATCATAGACTAACATTAGTTAGATATCCATTGAAGACCAAGAGAGAATGAAGAACTGGTTTGTCCCTGTATGAAACTCATCTGTAGTGTTCATCTACGACTCTTAAAGTGGTTGAACTCAAGACCTTTGATCTCACACGCAAACTGTATATTATTAAGTTGAAATTTAGTGGTATTTGTCTAAATTCAATCAATTCACTATACTGAGCTATCATTTTTCATCGTTTTCAATATGTGACTGCCTGCCATCTAATACACTTAAACTTTTTATAAATCATCACCACGGAAATAAGAAATATAATCGGATTATTATCATCATAAGTACACCAAATGATGAAGTATGTTAGCTCAAGTAGGTTGTACAAGATTACAACAGTCGTTATAAAAAAATCGCGATATTTAATTTCCTCAAGTATTTTATTTTTATAGAATAAAATAAATGAAGAAATTCTCACTAGGTTTTTGGAACACTCTCTTACTTTTATTGATTACAATTGCTAAAGGTGAGTCATGCCACTTCGTTTGAAAAATGTTACTGTCATTATTCTTAAAACTAACCAATGTTTACGTCGGACAGATCTTACTCCCGGGTTACTGTTGGGACGGCTTCGAAAAGCACAACAAAGCCCACAGAGGCTCCAAAGGAACTGAAGAGATTCCGTCCAGTCAGAACCCGAGAGAGCCTTCTAGAATGTCAACGTGGCATTCTACGGTTGGACAATAGCGTAACTTGCCTTCTTGAAAAGAGATTGAATTAAAATGATACTATGGTCAATACTAATAACTATAAATACCCATGTTTTTCTGTAGATTCTTGATTCATACCCAGTAATCAATTCCCTTGTTTCTTCCATCTTCTGATATTGAGACTGTGAGATTCTACACGCTTCAGTGCCGTTAGTTGCATATCGTATTCTACTGTACTGAATCAGATGACATAACAAGTCAGATTATTTATCATATACCCAGTTAGTTAAATATTTGAAAACCGGCTGAGCTAATGCAGTTGCATCACTAACAATCACAAAAAATAATATGACTAAAAGTCACTTAAATGAACCATTACATGCCTTTTTCCGCTCATTTCCATTTGGAAACTATCAAGAACGTTGTATTTTATACAATTGAACAATTTTAAAATAACAAATTTTCAACTATTTGATTTACAAATTCACTATTTGTAGATGATTGAAATACTCAACCTAAATGAATTCAACCTGATTAGCATTTTCTCATGTATTGAATAGTTTTTTTCTCATGGAGTCGAGATTTTATTTATTTATTTTAACGTTAGGAGATACAGTCCCATGGTAGCCGGTGATCAACGATTGACTCATACGCCATTTGTTCCATCAGGATACTGGAGCCCGTGTGCACTATTATCTTGGAATCAGGGTTTTCAAACTCCCCTAGGTGAACTCCTCGTCTCCACCAACCCGGTTAAAGCACCAGACATTCGCTTTTCGTCCTCTCAATTTCGTAAACAACAGTAATGCCTTGAGAAGGCAGTGAGTAGGACTTCCCTGGCAGGGGCTATATACGCGTGGCCATGTGAGAGCATTTGGAGAGGGAGAGCGGACTCTCCTCACCTTCAGCTGTACCAAGTCACTTGGGGGTGGAGAAAAAAACCTTAATGCAACTGAAAATTGTGAGTATTAGATACTACTTATATTAATGCGTCTTTTTTTCATCAGATATACTTCACAATGTATTGGATATTATCTCAGCTTATTAAATTCTTAAATGAGTTAGAGTTGTTATGGATAGAATATATACTTAATAAAACATTCCTTATTGAATAAAAACAGGAGGCAATAAGTATTTATTAACTAGATTGTAGTAAGTTGGAATTTATATAAGCCTACCGTAAATATAACTCTAAAAGAAAATAAGTATTATAATAATCAAAATGTTTGTTTTTTTCACATCACTTAGCCTCTCAGTCAGAAGTCTAAATAAATAAGTTATGCCTAGTCCTATCAACTAAGTAGTGTACAAAAGCTTAGGAAATTCTCTTTTTTATTTTCTGACAATGTCAAGTTGTTTTTCTAAAGTATGATTAGTAACATTGTCAAAATTATCGATGTACATTAAGTAACTAATTTTTAAATCAGACATGTTGAAAAAGATTTGATCTGTATAATCAAAGTAGAAAAGGCTGGAAACCTTTAGTTATTTGTACGATTAGTAAACATTGTGATGAACGAAAACTTAGTTAAGTTTAAATTACACAATGCCTTTGTAAATTATCTGATGCAGGTGTGAAAGGGCGGATCGGGAAAGCAAGAGCAGCATATTTACAACTGAAGAATATCTAAAATTCAAAACGACTGTCAAACAACACCAAGGTTAGAATTTTCAATACAAATGTCAAGACAGTTCTACTGTATGAGGCGGAAACCTGGAGAACTACGAAAGCCATCATCCAGAAGATACAGGTGTTTATTAACAGCTGTCGATGCAAAATACTTCGAACCCGTTGGCCAGACACTATCAGCAACAGCCTACTGTGGGAAAGGACAAACCAGATTTCAGTGGAGGAAGAAATGAGGAAGAAGGGCTGGAAGTGGATAGGACACACTTTGAAGAAGGTACACGACTGCATTAAAAGGCAAGCGCTCACCTAGTATTCTCAAGGCTAAATAAGAAGAGGAAGACCAAAGAACACATTGTGCCGAGAAATGGAGACAGACATGAGAAGGATGAACAAAAGCTGGATGGAATTAGAAAGGAATGCCCAGGACAGAGTGGGTTGGAGAATGCTGGTCGGCGGCCTATGCTGCATTGTGAGTAACAGGCGTAAGTAATTAATCAAGTAAAGTAAGCTGATAGATCAGTTTAAGAATTAAAATTAATTTCCGACTCTTTACTCTGAAATCTAAATTGACATGACAATCCAAAGTTGTGTCTCTAAATGTGAAGCTCTAGTACCCCAATGACAGGAGACGCTGTCGAGTGCCCGATTGCAAGAAATCCAGTTCCATAATTTCATCCAATCAAATAAAACCTTTTAAAAATCAAAGTTTATTGTTATATCACTTTATGTGTGCTAATGACCGTACTGAAACTTTAGTAGGAACTCTATCAGAAGCAAAGATTTTATAAAATTTGTTTAATACTAAGTGACTGTTTTATCGATGATAGTTAGTGTCCGTTTATAATAGATGAATTTTACGATTTCAGTGTTTGTACATGAACAAGCTGAATATAAAGCAGGTTACATCTGATGTTTTTATTGCATAAAGCCTCAAGTTAACATGACGAGTAACATGATGAATAATAATATAAGTGATTCTGACAATCGGTATATTATTATTATTATTATCAGGTTACCACATGGTTTGCAGTTTCAAATAACTTCAAATGTAAAGTTCAAATAACCAGGGCTAAACAATGCAAAACTCAAGAGTCCATCAAACGAATAAGGTTTTAGCTAACTACAAAGAAATATGATTTTTTCAAGTTAATCTTTACTCACTTTCATGACAGGGATATCGTCACATTAGCTCTCAACACCAGTTTCAGCTTTAATCCGCCCTTAAGCGGTCATAAAATATTTACCAAACTATTAAAAATGAATTATGTGAGTTCATTTAAGGAAGACAATGATGCTTTATAGATCAATTAACAAGGAATATACTTCCGACAACATTGATAACATTCAAACTAAGTAATTGGTGACTCAGAGAGACTTAAATTTATTGATTTGCTGGAAATCTGATTTCACTTAGTGTCCTATCACAAAACTATTAGTTCAAATTATTCATATAGTTTTGGATGAAGTCACTTCAAACCAGCAATATTTGACACAGATTTTAATGACTGAGGAAGTAATAATCATATCAGCATCAAATTCATTTCTATCCGAATTTCCTGTACATAATATTTAGCTTGAAAGTTCCTTGTTGTATTACATGAAAGTGAACATTAATCTTCTGTACTCCTGGCAGAAGTTCCAATACTGCAATTAGAATATATGTTTTAATATATCAGCAAAATAAGCAGTAAATCATGGTTGGAGAATAAAATAAATGAATCAATACAGATTGTCGTTTATCATTTTATTTTGATAAATTGCTGTCAATGCAATAAACAACAGGTTAGCGTCTATCACTTCCTGGAAAAGCACGAATTGTATAGACGATAAAAATTCCCTATATATACTCATTATTTATACGTTAAATGTATAATGTCAGCCGACAGGAAACCTTTGGCTACAATTCAGTAGCTGTATTTGAAATCACATTTAAGATCCATTCACAAAACATACAAACATGGGAAATATATCATATATCAATGAAGGCAAAGATGGTCAGTATCAAAGAGTTAATATTTCGCTGAAATTAATTTTTCATTACTTATTCAGATATGAAATAAAAACGTTAAGTTATTGATATAATCAAAGGATATTGTTTTATAAATTGCATTAACTAGTTCTATTGAGATGTAAATGATGATAAAAATCTGTAATTTTCTATCTAAAAGAGAAAATGGAATAGAAAACAAGAACAAACCGATTGAGAGATAAATGGCTAATTCTGTTTTTTATTAATTTTGGCCAGTATTGATTTTTCTTTACCTAAATTTCGTTAACTACTATTAATTATATTAGCTAGTTAAATATTGATAAAACAAGTATGTATTTTGTTATCAATTTTTCACCATATGACCAAGCTTAGATATAAAACAGTCTTCTAGGATTAGGTACAATGGAGATCTTATTGTGATTCCATCTCTTGTTCAATATATTTTACTGTTGAAACTGTATTAAACAATAAAGGTATAACATAACAATTGATCTTTCAAGAGGTTAGTCTACGGGCCTAAATACATATTTTGTTAGAATCATTGTAGTCACATATGTAGCATATAGTTTCAGTTAACATTCACATAATAATCCATTGTTAAATTATTAATTTTACTAAAATCACGAACCCATCTATTTTGATTTTACCTAGTTTTTTATTTGTAAATATACAGTATTTTATTATATCAATTTATGCTATGTGATACAAGGCCCCCAAACGCCCTGGTACGGTCGAGAGTGGGAAGAGTCCGCTCTCCCTCTCCAAATGCTCTCACATGGCCACACGTATACAGCCTCTGTCAGGGAAGTCTTACTCACTGCCTTCTCGTGGCATTACTGTTGTTTACGAAATTGAGAGGACGAAAAGCGAATGTCCGGTGCTTTACCCAGGTTAGTGGACACGGAAAGTCCACGTAGGGAGTTGGAAAACTCTCATTCCAAACCAATGGTGCACATGGTCTCCAGTATCCTGAGGGAACAAATGGCGTACGGACTTATCGTCGGTCACCGGCTACCATGGGACTGCATCTTCTGACGTGGCTCCACTGCCTTGTGGATCAGATCTTTAGGTCAAAGGCTCCGGGTGTGGCCCCCTAAGAAAACCACCTGCTTCAGTTTGGGTACCCGGGCAGTATCACAACCTATACACAAATCAAATGAGATTTGTGTGGTGCACATGTATTCGGTGGCTCTTTGTACCAATATCTATGTGTTCAAATAAATAAATACAGTATTATAGTAGTTCTATTACATCATTATGTTTATCAATTGTCCATATATTAGAACGGAATTAATACTTTAAATTTCACATAAATATAGGTTTGTATAACTTGATAATTGATTGAAAAAAGATCCCTCTGTACTTTTAATACAAAAGAAGCTTATTTTTATATTTGTTACAATGGAGAAAAAATTTTTTCAATGTATTCGCTTATATTTCTATTACGTGATTTCCATATTACATCATACAATATCCGTGAACTATTTTTTCTTCGCGAAAAAAACTTTTTTCGTTGTTCCTTTACGTCCTAATAAGAAGTGCTGAGTTTTTACTGTACGAAAAAAATATCTCTCTTACATGAGTATTAGGCTTAGAGGAGTTGGACAGAATGAAAAAAATGTGTTAATAAACAAACATTATAATGACAATTATTATGTAATTTGCTTTACAGTGAGATCTCATAGTATTCAAGATAATCTATCCAATATTTATTACTTTCACAGTTAATGTTTACTTAATCTATTTATCATTTTTTATATTTGAAATCATGAGTAAATTGAAGCTAGACCACCAATGAAAACCTGGAAGCACTGGACGGCCGTTTCGTCCTATTATTGGACTCCTCAGCTGTGCGCATCCACGATCCCGCACTCGCGGGATTCGAACCCAGGACTTACCAGTCTCGCACCGGAGCACTTAACCGATAGACCACTGAGCCAGCATTCAACGATGTTAATATCTAACTTCAACCAATCTACGATGAATATATTCAATTTATTTGGGATACATGTATTCCAGTAGAGATTGGCGAAAATATCAGCTCTTACGAATTATAGTTATTGTTTGAGTAGATGCTTACAATGTTCATTACATCCTGTATTTTGTAAACATTTACTAACATGATGATTGGCTTGTTATATAACATAAAACATCCAAATTTTTAGCTGAGATAAAAACTGTTCCCACAAAATTAAAAAAATAATCTACCGAACAGATTGGGATTATTTAGGCTTTTTTATCTTTAGAGATTCGGGATATATATATATACGCATATTTTATTTATCTTGAATAATTTTTTAATATCATCAATGTTTTCGTAACAAATTACTAGAAATAATTAATGAACGAAATTTGTCCATATAAGCAAAGATGGATAGTAGCTAGCAGTGGGATCCAGGACGCGCGTTCCGTCCTATTTGAAGCGAATGGTACTAGGTTCGAGTCCCGGAGTGAACACCAACTCTGAGGTGCAGGTATATCCAGCTGACCAGTCTCAAATATGACGAAACGCGAGTCCTGGATTCCACTTCTATCCACTATCCACCTTTGCTTATAAAGCTTGTGCCTTCAGGCATTGTCGAGGCAGTCCGCATAGGATTCACATATTCTAACATGAGACTGATCAATTTCAGTCCTAGATAACAATGAGAAGATACAAGTAAACAACACCAAGTGAATTTAAAATTTATCTATATTAATGAGCAAAGTTGGTGAATAGTTTTTATAAAAAAGAACTAAAATTAACGATTACTTGTATGCAAGTTAACATACATACTATGCATACTATGCATATATGCCAACAAGAGATGCGCACTACTGAGAAGTCCCACAACAGGACGAAACGGCCGTCCAATGCTTCCAGGTTTTCGTTGGTGGTCTAGCTTCAACTGACTCATGCTTCCAACTATGAAAACACTAAATCTCCACACAAAACCCCTTCTGAAAAAAATTTGTCAGCTTTATTTAAATTTCTGTATGTTTGATCATACAGTTGTTGCTTATGACAGTTGACATATTCCTATTGAAATTACTGTTTATAAAAGTAATTGATTGACTACTTTTATATTGTTCTATTTTTATACAAATGTTATTCATTAACAAATCGATCTTCTTTGTAATAAAACTATGTTACTACACTTTCGCATAGATTGTTTTTTTATAACTATCAAATAATTTACCTTCAGTTTCCCTCAGTTATGTCATCATATATACATATATATTCTCCTAATGAAACTAGATGAATGATCTAGTCAATAAGTACAAAACTCATTAAACAGATTGATTGAATAAAATCTAAACGAAGCAAACTAATCAACCAATAATAATTTCCTCATTCTTTCTATAGACTTTAAGTTACTATGGTAACACAAGGATAAGCTGTTATCTGTTTTATTCTCCTAACAATATATATTATAAAACTGAAAAAATTAAGTTTAGAAAAATATGAAAGTATTTAACTCTTTCATTTTTTTCTTCTACTGTACTTTTCTTGTATTCTGATGGAATTCAGTCAAACATGACAAGTTGTAAAACAGGTTGTGATATTAAAAAAAAAAGATAGATGGTAAGCAATTGTAGGATAGGAAGTTAAATGACATTAGACAAGCATAAATATTTGTATATATCATTTAATTGGAATATAGTTTCTTTTATTAATACAACGTTTAGTTTTGTTAGAAGGAAACATGTTTGATTGAGTACAAATATTAAAACATAGGGAACGGGTTTTCTGACTAACACTGTCAATAGCTTGAATTGATTACATCAAATAAACTGACAATTGTATCGACAAAGGGATTCAATTTTAAACTTAGTTGAGAGGAATGTCATTAGAACATATCGTCTAACTATCTAACGTAATATAGACTATTCATATGTGTACATAGACTTCAAGTTAATCCATCCATTCAATGTTGGTTTGTTTTTTGACTGGATGATGTTCAAAAAACTAACTAAAATGATTGTAAAAGAAAACTACAAACAAAGAAGAATAGATGAATATAGTGGATATTATACAATAGTCTTATAAGACCGAAAATTTGTTTCTTGAAGAAAAAGTTAAAAGAAACGTTATTGACAGACTTATTAATTTCGCCGTATCACTAATGACGAAAACTTCTACGGAATGGTGAACATATCTTAGAATACTGCAGATCTCAAGTAAAATGGAACCAATATTAACTCATCATATAACAATCGGTGAAGATTCGGCTCCATCATTTGTACGAGGTCATTCTATCAAAGTAGTATTGAACGAAATCTAGATCTTCACCAGTAGCCAATTGAACCAAACGATAATTTCCTATAACAATTTTTTAAAACCAAATGATTCAGAAACTTTTTCATTAGCCAAGAATATTATATTCGGCTTTGGGCTTCATAGAGATGTCAAGAATATCTTCTTAACTTTAAATATCTTTTCCAACTATAAAAGGAAACTCTTAACTGATGGATTTCATATAATCTTGAATTTCTCTGTACTAGATTAAATTGAAACCCTGACTATCCGATTGACTGGGAAGAAGGACACCTCATTAAGATACCAAAGAAAAGAGATCCAAGTAGATGTGAGAACTAGAGAGGAATCACACTACTGTCAGTACCAGGAAAGGTTTTCGATAGAATGTTGCTGAACTAGATGAATGATTCAGTAGACATCCAACTTCGAGATTAGTAAATCGGATTCCATAAGGATAGGTGGTGTACAAACCAAATCGCGACATTATGGATCATCGTTGAACAATCAATTGTATGGAACTCGCCATTATATATCAACTTCATTGACTATGAGAAGGCGTTTAACAATGTGGATAGGAGAACATAGTCGAAACGTTTTCGGCACTATGGAGTGAGTAGATGAGAAAATCGTCAACATCATCCGGAATTCATACGACGGACTCCACTGGAAAGTGGTACATGAAGGTCAGCTGACAAATAGAGTCCAAGTCAAGACCGGTGTCAGAAAAGACTGCCTACTCTTCCCCTTTCTCTTTGTTCTAGTGGTCGACTGGATTATGAAGACCTCCATGTCTGAGACGATGTACAGAATAAAAGGGACAGCTTGGATGCAGTTAGACGATTTAGACTTCGCAGATGATCTAGCTTTTCTATACCATACACAAAAACAAATGCAGGTCAAGGAAACCAGTGTAGCATCAGTAGGCCTCAACATACACAAGGGAAATAGCAACATCCTCAAACACAACACGGAGAAGACCAATCCAATAACACATGATGGAGAAACTTCCGTCTGAAGAAGGAATTAGGAAAAGACGATAGAGTTAGTGGAAAGGAAATACATTTCAATTATCATCAGACAGCATCATGACGCAAGCGCTAACTTGGGATCGTAAAGGGAAACGGAAACGTGGAAGGCTGAAGAACACACTGCGTCAAGAATTGTAAGCAGATATGAATGGGATGAATAGTAACTGTAAAGAAGTGGGAAGAATTGTCCAAGATAGAGATTACTGGAAAATGGTGGTTGGCAGTCTATGCTCTTCCACTGAGGGTAACATGAGTAAGATAGTAAGTAAATAAGTCGGATTCTAGAGATAACTTAACAATTAGTTTGAAATCTTCATTCTTCGCTTTAGCCTCTTTTAATTATTAAATAGTTTCAGTACCATCTTGTGAAGGCAACATTCTGAATAGTTGTTCATTTTTGATGTCTCTGAAATTGAACGAAATTCTATATTAAATAGATAAAACAACCTGGTTCTCAGTTCGAAGCGTACGACTTCAATAAATTCAATGTAACTATTATTTATTGTCATGATACGTGTTCTCTTATGCTTAAGTATTCTTGTTAATTTGGATATAAAATATTATCATAAGTGATTGTGAAGGGTTTAACGGTTGTCCTGAGTTTCTTTTCTTACATAAATTCATTAGATTCAATATTATCAGAAAACAATGAACGGTGGCTAACACTTCAGTTGTAAACCATTTGACTGTCTATTTGAAATTAAAATATTTTGATGACATATATGAACATGTTATGTAACTTAAATGTTTATTTCATTACTAAAATCTCCATAAAACCCTCTTCTGATAATGATCATATGCTCACTAGTGACTGGCTCCATGAGGTATTTCCTGGAGTTCTAGTGAGAAGGAGTAACCGGTGGAGTTCAGCCAGGTCTGTTGGGAGATATCAACTCACTGAAGACATTATTGTATGTATCGCCCAATTTCATGAATCAGTTGAAGTTAGACATTAACACCGTTGGATGCCGACTCAGTGGTCTAGAGGTTAAGCGCTGGCGCGCGAGACTGATAGGTCCTGGGTTCGAATCTTACAAGGCGGGATCGTGGATGCGCACAGCTGAGGAGTCCCACAATAGGACGGAACGGTCGTCCAGCGCCTCTAGGTTTTCCATGGTGGTCTAGCTTCATTTTACTCATGATTTTAACTATAGAAAATCACTAAAATCTCCACAAAACCCCTTTATGTTTATCTCATTACTCAGCTAAAACCGTTGTGAGTCTCTTTTCGCGTACTTTAATTACCAGGTAATGTGAATGATTGTAATCTGTGAGTTAAGTTACGTTTTACTTACAGATTATAGTTTTGTTTTTTAATGTATGTAAGAGAAAATTGATTGGTCTTACATAGTACACCATTAATCATTGTGTTTATACGTGTAATAATCAGATCCATAGTGACAATGTAGGATGAAGTTAATAGTTCATGATAGGAATATAAAACATAATTATCGATGGAATAATTTGAGTCATATATATATGTTACTTATAAGTCAGGAAAATGATAGAATATAAGAATAAACAATAAAATCAACCAGGAACAAAGTATTGTTTCGTTACATTTGATTTTTGTATATTCACTATGAGATATGAATAAAAAGTAATCAATGTATCGAAATGAAAGCAGTGGTTTCCTGAAGATCTTATAAAGTTATTCAGTTTTATAAAGATCATGGTTTTATTTTACATGCATAATTTTTATCTTGATTCACCTAACTAGTTTGATTTCCTGTTCGATCTTAGCTTTTAAGTTATCAAATTTTATGAATTTGACAATCATATATGTATATATATTAGTGACATGGATTATAACTCTTATTTATTGTCGGCATAGTGATGTGAGATTGTATCTGGTTTGATAATGAAATAAATACTTCATGATGTCGGATTTCCATTGATTCTAAGAATGTCAAAAGTAATTTTCTTATTATGTTTAAGAATAAGAATAGAGTAATATTCTAAATGTCCGACCATAAATTAAACTACGAAGGAATAGTTAAAGTCTATATTATTTCTATATCTTCCCATTAAACAATACTTACTTACTTACTTACTTACGCCTGTTACTCCCAATGGAGCATAGGCCGCCGACCAGCATTCTCCAACCCACTCTGTCCTGGGCCCTCTTTTCTATCATTAAACAATACACAATATAAATCCCTATTCAGTTAGATTAGTGTAAAAATACCGAAATAAAGAAATTTGTCAACAATCAAAATAAGAAAAGACTTAATTTTCAAATAGATTTGACTTCACTAATAAGTATTATGATGTTTGCAGTGTTTATTTGTTATTTATAAACACTGCACTGGTTTGGTAAGTTAGATTGGAAGTACAATAAATTTCGGGTTTATTAATGTTTATTTTGTGAAATAACTAAAAACGATTTACTGATTTTTAATCCAGAACTTTCACTTACACCATTCGTTTTCAATCAGTCATAATATTCAACCACATGACTCTCCTTTTACATTCTGTTTCAGTGTTACAAGGCTAATTTCTACTTCTATATGTGGAACTACTTATTTATGTTTAGCCACAATGATGAACTTGGTGGGAAGAAGTAATTATTTTCTCTAGTCAAACTAAATATGAGATGAACTGATTCATTTTTATATTGGTGGTTTTAATCTTTGCATTGATGTTTAGGTCTGCAACTGATCAATCTATTGTTGACATATTTGCATTCTGTGCAGACTGCCTCGATATTGCAATCACTATCAACGGAAATGGACTAAACGTTCGACCTGGATTCTACTTCTGACTACCATTGGTCTCCGCTTATAAGATGAACTAGTTTGTCTAGTATAAATCCCCCCTCAGTTCAGAATCTCATAATATCAGTTTATCTGATCCATTTATTAGAGATTTTATAGTTTTTATTACACATTCAAATATTTTTTTAAGTCACTTCAGCTTATCGTGTCACACAACCCACTTTATATAATACATAATGGTTGATGGAACATTAGATATGATTATTATTTCTCTTACCCTAAGTTATCTTTTTTATTCTAACTAATTGTTTCACTATTTAGATTGACCAGTAAACTGATTCAGACGTATATTAAATACTACTTATTCTCATACTTACAAGCCCTAATAAGCTCATTTTCTAGACAACCATATGTTCATATACTTTTACAAGAAATATTCAACTTAAAACTAGCTATTTTCTTTTAGTCATAAGTTTGAACTTATAGTTGCAAGACCTGATGCGAATTCATTGAAAACAAATGGTGAAGAATATTTAAGGATCATGATGACGATAATAAAGTTGTTGTGTTCTTCAAGTTGTATTGTTTAGCCATGAAGATTTTACTGTCTTTCTGAATAACGTCATCACTATTCATCTCAAAGGGAAGAAGTTTATCAGAATTTCTCCAAAGTCAACTAACTGCTTGTTCTGTTAAACTGAAACTTGGTATGGTCTTTTCCATGACTAAAAGGTTGTCATTTGCACGTTGACTTTGATTGTTGACTCCCTTGACTTAATCTTTGAACTCGTAGTTATTATTTCTTTCTCATAGTGGCTTATAAATTGAGTCACTTTTGATATATCTACAAATTAATGCTCGATCTTCTTTAAATTTTTTCTATCTAGTATGTCAAAGCTATCCCAATGGAACACATAGAGATGGTTGTTTACATGCACAGATATAAGGAACTTTTTCCTAGAGTTCATCAGTTAACTGGTGTTCATGAATAGACAGATGGAGTTGACAACTACTTTGCTATATTTGGCACTTCACGACGTCTCAGCAATTAATCCCACAAATGATATCTGCTTTGTATTCATTTATCATCGTGTTCATTCATCTATGAGTATACAAAATCATTGGGATCGTTGAGGAAAACGTGTTTTGCTAATATATTTTTAAAACATATACACTTTCAGTTGACTTAGTTTCATCCAGGAAATTTCATTTTTTTGTAAAAGTTAATCAAGTTTATTTTTATGCTAGAGGAATTAGCACACTTCAACAAAGGAACTAATGTTTAGCTAATGTAATGCTAGAATTACTGCTGTTTAAAATTGTGAAAATATATTTCAACTAGGTTTTTAGGTACTTCTGAAATGTGCATTACAGTCTTATAATATTCTGTGCAATATTTTAAAGACATAAGTTCGTCACATTTTCCAAATATTACGGTTAAAACTGATTTTACTGATCATCACATATATTATAAACAGTAGTATAAATAATTGAAGATGAGAGCGTAAGTATTTGATTCTGTGATATGATAGAAAATTAATAACCTTGAGAAGGGAAGATCGTGATTCAGAACACATTAGAACTTATAACTTTACACTGCTGAGGAATTCAGAACTAAGACAAAACAGTTTAATTCTCAATGATTTATTAAATAATATCTTCGAGAAGTAAAAAGAACACCGTCAGAACAAATTCCTTCCAAAACCCAGCCTGTAACCTAAAATTCTATTTTAATAGGATTCACTTTTAATAGGAATTAGATACTTGACATTTAAAGTGTCTTTTACGTAAAACTAATCTCCTTTTACAAAGCTATGGCTCAAGACTATCGATTTAG
>NW_017386035.1:9167-90023 GCF_000237925.1 Schistosoma mansoni | reverse complement strand
ATAAGCAAAGATGGATAGTGGCTAGCAGTGGAATCCAGGACGCGCGTTTCGTCCAATTTGGGACTCCTCAGCTAGATGGACCTAAATCTCAGAGTTGATGTTCACTCGGAGACTCAAACCCAGTACCTTTCGCTTCAAATGCCATCGCGTTATCCACTCAGCCACTGAGTCCTGATAGACACTTGCTTGTGCAATGGGGTGAAGTTTAAATTCACTTATTATTGTTTATTTGAATCTTTCCATTGATCTTTAGGACTGCAATGGATCAGTCTCTTATTGGCATATGTGCATACTGAGCGTAGGACGAAACGCGCATCCTGGATTTCACTGCTAGCCACTATCCATCTTTGCTTATAATGCTTGTTTACTTTGTTTGATGATACTGTTATCAGAAAAAATTTATATCTTTTGTTCGTTTGTTTCATTTTTAAAACTCACAATTTTGCTTCCATACTAATCAATACCTTTAGATCCAATCCTTATTTCTAAGATAATTCATTTCTACTGAATAATATATCTCTAGGCAAATAATTGTATAGTACTTCTTCATTTAATTTTAAAGCAAACAATAGAGATTTAATAAAAGAGAAAAACAGATAATTGTCAGGATAGCTGAATGATAAAATAAATGGAACTTTTTGTGAAGGATTTATATTATTCTACCTTTTTATTTCAATGGAGATAGAACAAATAAAAATAACATTAAATTTAATGAATTACTGGAAAAAGGATTTTTTTTTCTCTGTTCCCACTTTATTTTTTATATTTTTTTCTTATTTTTTGAAAAAATAAATAAATGGAATTTTTATTACTTTTATATTATTGCCAATATAAATACTTGATTGAAAAATGGCGCCAAGTTTATGATTAAAATAGTCGTCTATCGTTAGCAACAGTTAGTTACAACTTTATAGAAAATTCATAGGTTCAATATTAAATTAGTAATTTTATTTTTTAGAAAAGTTTTAATTATTACTGATTTGTTATAAAGAGAAAATTAATATTCAAGTTGATTTATAAATGTCAACTAAGGCGTTTGAAATTCAAAAAATAGAATTTATTAGTCTGTCTTATTGAAATTAAGACTTTCAATAAAATTTCTTGTATAGTTCTGTGTTCATTGATCATAGTTGAATAAGAATTGAATTATATTTAGCTAAAAACTAGTGTTGAATGATGATTATCAATTGTTTGTAGTTAAGTTATTCCATAGATTCTAAGTCACTTGGATATACATACGGAAGTTAAGACCGCTGTTATCGTTTGGTTAAATAAAATTTTGAAATAGGCTTTGAATGTTTTAGAAAATGTTTTTAATTCACCGTTCTTCTGACTATAATTCTATACATTATCTGTCTGTAGGAAATCTTTTAAATTTGCGATGATATCTACGAAGAACACTTTTTATCATTTTAAAAACTACATTTTGTTTAGGCTACTGGATTGTAGCTAGCTTACGGATACAGAAACATTTTTTAGAATTGCTGAAGTTATAGGGTCATTTTGAATGATGACTTGGAGTTTATTTTTTTCGTTTATATTTGTGTTTTCATTATTTATGAAAGTTTGGTCTTGAAATGGTCTAGGAATACTCTATTATGCTATGTATCATTGAATTAAAGTAATTGACAATCAGACAGAATAGTATATTTTGAAGGATAAACTTCTGATCTGACTTAAATCATGTAGATTTTACTGTCTTTCTGAATAACATCATCACTATTCATCTCAAAAGAGAAGTGGTTTATCAGAATTTCTCCAAAGTCGACTAACTGCTTGTTCTGTTAAACTGAAACTTGGTATGGTCTTTTCCATAACTTTAAGGTCATGGAGGATTTAGTTTTATTCAAGTACTTGATTATACTGTTATTATTCACCTTAGAAATATGACTATGATTGCCGGCTCAGTGTGAATACTATAAAACATAAAGAGAAGTGGAGTCAGTTTTTCACAAACACCTTGAAAAAATATTACGAATATGTTTACCTAATAGCAAACGAGTATATTACAAGTATGAAGTACACATTTACATAATTTTTAAATATGCAAAGTTTTCATTATATTCGTTTCATTTTACAAGTTCACATGATAATAATCCATTTATAAAGGCAGGAATCTTCCCGTTGTCACTGTTAAGAACTGAGATTTTCCAGTCTCCTTAGACGTATGCGCATCTTGAACGGAATGCTTCAATAGTGCCACCAGTCATATAGAGTATAAAACAGAATTTAATAAAAGGTGCCAAAGCAATCCGGGACGAGTGATTCATCCTATTTGAAACTCATTAGACAAATTTAGCTAGATTTCAGTGTTTATGTTTACTAAGAGATGCTGGTGCATCTAGTTCAGGAGTCCCAAACAGGACGAAATGCTCATCCTGGATTTTACTGCTAGTCACTATCCAACTCTACTTAATATACGATTACACTTTCCAGTTAAAGATAATATTGTCCTTGTAAATTAGATGAGCCTTAGTAAATTCACAACTATTTTATCGAACGACCATTTATAAAGTTTTGCAATTACAAACTTATTATCAACAGCTTATAAGAGAATTCTGAAATTTTACCGATATCGTTAACTGAGATGAAGCTAGACCACCATGGAATACCTGTAAGCACTGAGCGACCGTTTCGCACAATGCTGAGGAATCCCACAATAGGACGAAACGGCCGTCCATTGCTTCCAGGTTTTCCATGGTGGTCTAGCTTCAATTGACTCATGATCTCAACTATATTTGTAGAAGAGTTTATCAAATGAAATATGATGTAACACTCAGTGAAATGTAAATGAACGTTTAAAAATCTCATAATTCATATAGTTTCAATGATATTTCAAACGACGAATGTGCATGTTATATAAAACTCTTAATACACTGAACATAATGAGTTCATGCTATTTTTAAATATCGAAGACTGATCGACTGATGTGAAAAATGGTTTTGATATGAGTTGCAATTGAAAAAAAACGTTTCGTAATTATTTTTGAAACCAGACAATTCCTGAAACATAATTTTTACACTATGTAGTCCTTGGATTAATGAATGATAAGTCTAACGGAACCAAATTGTATATAGCTCACAGTAAACGATATATTTTACAAATATCAGCTCAAATTAATCAGACAGAATGAATCGCACTCTTAAGCTGGTTAGTCAAACCTCATTAGTAATCTTTTTTCTTTCCATTTGTTGTTTCTTCAAATGACCTAATTTATTATGATTTTTTTGTTGTTGTTGTTGTTCAACGTTAATTTATTTCACGCATCTATAATAGCCTGTCAAAAACATTTTATGCATCATTCTTTTTAATGGAAAGAGAAAAAAAACGAGAAATTTCTACTTAGGTAAGTGATTGATACAGTTGACTGATTTATTGTTTTGTTCTATTTTATACATTTGTCTTTCTCTCATTCTCTTTTTTCAATATTTCATATTCTACATCTCATTTTTGTATAATAATAATAATAATGAATAATAATTTGGCTTGTAATATTATTACTATTCTATGGTTAAATCTATTTTATTTTAATTTTGAAGTCATTATTCATTTAATGTCCTGGTTGAATACATTCAATGAATGAATAATATACAATTACTTATGAATTATATATTTTAGTAGTTATGCTTTTTGTGTGTTTATGCGTATATATGAGATAGACAGGAAGATGAATGATATAAATCAAGAATTGTCATGGAGGATTTAGTTTTATTCAAGTACTTGATTATACTGTTATTATTCACCTTAGAAATATGACTAACATTGCCGGCTCAGTGGTCTAGAGGTTAAGCGCTGGCGCGCCAGACTGATAGGTCCTGGGTTCGAATCTCGCGAGTTAGGATCGTGGATACGCACTGATGAAGAGTCCCACAATAGGACTATACGGTCATCCAGTGCTTCCAGGTTTTCCATGGTGGTCTAGCTTCAACCGACTCATGATCACAACTATATAAAATAACATTGGTAAACTTTAAAATTTGTGTAACTAAAGATATTTTTTATTAAATATTCATTATTTTAATGTAAGATTTTCATTGTAGGCGTCCAATTTATAGCGTCTAAAAATAAGTTATATATATTGACAGTTTGTGCGATTAGTAAATTAGTTTCCGATCAAGTTTTGTTTACAAAATAAAATATCTGCTTATCATTGATATATATATATATATATATATTCCTAGTTGAATTAGTTATTGGTTATATAAGAGTTTATTTACAACAGTTAGTTGTGTGGTAAGTACCAAAAAATATGAAATTTTCAGTATGGAGTTGTGTAGATTGTTGGATTTCATTGAGTTCATTGTACTGCAGTGAACAAGGACACGACTGAGGATAAACGAATGTATTGGAATACGAAATTATAGAACATATCAGTAAAATCTGAGAACCATATAGTAAATTTCTCATTTACAAAGCGACAATCAATTGTCTCAAATGTGGCTGTTCCTTTTGAAAATATCAATCAATCTTCTCATACTTCATTGTTCTTTCGTTTCTGTTCTCTTTCCTTCGATCTTCTTAACCTTCTGCCTCCAGACATTTCCCTTTTGATTGATGGTACATACTACTGATATCCGTCAACATCAGTAGTACACCCATAGTACAGTCTATGTTAAACTTCCGTTTAATAATGGTTTACTAAAATAATTTCATGACTCTTATGAGATATAACTTGTATGATGATTGACATAAACTATCCTAAGTCACCATTACGACTGTAGAATTGCATATTTTAATACTTATGGTAACAAAAACGGATTAAATTACATCCTTTTTTGTCACTTTATTTATCGAAATAGGAAGAATTCACCAGTTTAATATTATCAAACAATATTGGTAGTTTATCGAAGCCTCAATTCACTGACATTGCAGTATAAGTTCCAGAACTATGATAATCATTTGCTATACTGCCTAATTTACTAAGATTTGCAATGAATGTTTACACTTTAGAAGTAATCTTTTAATACACTGACATCAGGTGAAAATGTTTATCCTTAGATATCAACTAAGTAAATTGAAGTTATTGACCTACTCTGAAATTCGATTGTCTTGAAGTGAACTAAGTTGAGCGTTTCCTATTTAAACTGCCGAACATCAGTGAAAATAAGATGAAATGTTCGTTCTACACATTTTTATTATCAATTTTCGATAAAAAATATTACCCTGGTAGATTTTTTAGATAGTTCTAAATCATTATGCAATCGAATTGATTATAAATGATGCCAAAATTTAATTTTTAGTTGCTAACCAGTTCTTATTTTAAAAAAAATTTGTTGTTAAATTGAAGGTTATTTTATAAGAAATCATAAATGATAGTCAATGTCAAATATTCTTTCTATTTAAAAGATAAATTTTGTTCATAACTTGATTGTATAAAATTTGATTTGTTGTAAGTTTTTTTTCTTTGCTGATGATGCGCTTCGAAGATAAATACAAAAGTAATCTAAAAATGGTTCCTTAATATTCTACTCAGTCAAATATGATTCTTATTAGTAACAAGAGAAAAGAGTAGAAAATTTTTTAAATTAAAATTATTAATTTCAATAGTTGAGATCATGAGTCGATTGAAGATAGACCAACATTGAAAACATGGAAGCACTGGACAGCTGTTTCATCTTATTGTGGGACTCCTCAGCAGTGCGCATCCAAGATCCCGTCTCGCGAGATTTGAACCCAGGACCTATCAGTCTCGCGCGCCAACGCTTAACCTCTGGACCACCAGGTTTTTCATGGTGGTCTAGCTTTAATTGACTCATGATCTCAACTATTAAAATTCACTATAATATCCACAGAACCCTTTCTGATATTAAAATTAATAAATATAAAAGATGAATAATGCATATGATTAATTTATTATCAACCACATTTTGAGAACAAAAAAGATTGAATATGTTGATTATATAATTTCATGATCTCGTTAATAGTAAAGTAACATAATACTGTTGGGACCGAAAAACAGACAAGCAAAATTTATAGAATAATTTAGTTATTTATTATTTTAATTAGAATTCCATATTGATTTATAATTTTCTATGTCAAAAAATCTGATTATTTTTAAAGTTGTTTTTATATATTACTTAAATGAAATTGAATCAAAAAGTATAAATAAGTAATATAATCATCACAGATATAAAAAAAGAAATATAATACCGAAAATTGTAAAATTTTTAATTTAAAAAGGAATTCAATATTAACTAACAATGAAATATTTCAGTTTAAAGTTGTAGAAATAAGATACTAAGTTAAAAATATTCCTTGATTACTCACTAGAAGTTATTGAATTTCCAAATATTAATCAAAATTATTTCATAATAATCATTCAAATTGAGGTTTATTACTAATATTTCTTATGAATCTGATTATATGAAGTATTATAGGGTCTTAGTTATATCATAGTTTCTATGTCACAAGGATTTTCATCTTTACTAATCAATGTATCTCTGAAAACGTTTACATTGAATAAAGAAAAGATGCATAGTGGCTAGCAGTGGAATCCAGGACGCACGTTTAGTCCTATTTAGGACTCGTCCACTGGATATATATGCATCTCAGAGTTGATGTTCACTCGGGAACTCGAACCCAGTACCGTTCGTTACAAACGCCATCACGTTATCCACTTTGCTACTGAGTCCTGATAGCCACCTGAGTTGCAGGTACATCCAGATGACGAGTCCCAAATAGGACGAAATGCGCGTCCTGAATTCCACTGCTAGCCACTATCCATCTTTACTTATAAAGCTTGTGAATTAAGGCTATATCGAGGCAGTTCGCACAGGATGTACATATGCCAGTGAGAGACTGATCAACTGCCGTCCTAAATAACAATTAGAAGATACAAATAAACAACATCAAGTGAATTGAATGAAGAATTTTAAATTTTTATGCTCCTTTACATCTATCTTTTTTAAACAAATAGGTCAAGAATTTTATAGATGTATTCAAGCCAAGAAGGAGGAAGAGAAGCTGTAAATGACTGTAAACGTTTTCTCATACTACTGATCAATATCCAATCTGTCATTACCAAATCAACAGTCGTCAGTATAAGCCATGTTTAACTCAAGCATTGAAGTCCTCATCGACTTCATCAAATCAAACAGCAGAAGAATAAATGGCGAAGTTAAATCAACCAGTTCATTTACTACCATTAAATAGAATATCTAACGTTAAAAACAAATCAGTAATTGCATATCCGTGACTTTTCTTAATGCGACACAAAAGTTCATCGTTGAGGAACGACTACTAAAGCATCGAACGAATATATTGTGTGTGTCCGAAACAAAAGGTCATAAGTGTATTTAATATAAAAGTAATGTGCTAGATTTTTTAAACATGATTCATTGAACAGACGGAAACACAAGAGTCGAGGTTCTTATAGATAGCCTCGATGCAGACTAGTCAGCAACCTAAATAACAAAAGTAGACGACAAATGATAAAAATAAGAACCGGTTAGTTCTAAAGACACTGCATAATTCACGAACTTAGGTTGATTAAAAGTGTGAAGCCATTGTGTTATGTATGTATGATAACCAATGTGGGACAAAATTTATTGATCTAACTAAGCCTTTCATTTCGGTATGGTTTTGAATCTGGATTAAGTTAATACCTAATTTAATATACTTATCAATCATTTAATCGCAATCTCACCTGATCTGCGTTTTCTTGTATAGTCATTTGGATATTCCATGTTATTACTTTTCCGTAAACTCTGTTTTTGGATTTTTAACAGATAAGTTGAGTGATTCTGTTTTATATACCACCAATCAACAGTTAAAAGTTTTACAGAAAACTGTAAAATCTCACTGATATGACATACTTCTCTGGTTCCTGATCACATAAAATATCAAGTTACTCCAGCCGTATATAGTGATTTGTGAAGATGTTTCAAATGTCTGATAAAGATAATTTCATATCATAAAAAGGGACTGAAAGAAACATGGAATAACCATGAAGTACCCAGTTTCCCGTAACTACTTTTTTAGGAAAACGGATATTAGAATTATGAAAATAGACCGAACTAAGAACATTTTAGACACGTGTTTAATAAATGAATTTATTCCATTAAATTGTAATTAGGCGTTTAGAATTCACCCATTCATTGTATAGCGTTATTACGTAATACAACTTAGAATTTTATTTGTTCTTAAGGAATATATGTTCAGATGACATATTTGTTACTGTAGTAGCTTTACTCTATGTTTATGCTATATCCAGCTAAAATTATAGTAGTTTATACGTATATTATGAACTGGTATTATGATTTGAGAGGTTTGAATGATAGCTTTTTTCCAAAGTCCTAAACAAATAATAATGTCTTAGTTGACAGTAACATTATACATATAAAATTCATTAATCCAATTAAGGAATTTTGTTCATTCAATAACACAATATAAAAAACAGGAATACATCTTCAATTGTTATTAGAATTAGTATAGCTCCACAGTAATCTAAAATAATAAACTAATGTATACCATGCGATTGCTAATTAGTTTATAACGAAAAATATGAAATGTGTATTTTTGTCTCTGTGATAAAACGCTTTCTGTTTTTTTATATTTGTTGAGGTATCATTTATTTTTTCTAGTCTGTACACTATTTTTACCTAAATAGCTTTGTACCGACCTATATCCACCACTGCTCATTTAATTATATTTGTATATGTATTTGCTCAAGAAATGTAAAGTATTGAACATAATTATCAGGAAACGGTTTTGTGATGATAGTAATTTAATAGTTGAGTTCATGAGTCAATTAAAGCTAAACTACCATGGAAAATCTGAAAGCACTGGACAGCTGTTTCATGCTAGTGTGGGACTCCTTAGCAGTGCGTATCCACGATCCAGCCCCGTGGGATTCGAACCCAGGACATATCCGTCTCGCGCGCGATACTCTGATTGATAATAGAGTTTCGTCAATACATACTTTGAATATAATGCTTAACAATATATAATTTCAAAATTAAAAGGTGGTTGAAAAAAGTAGGAAGCTGTAATAAGATTATAACCTATTTTTAACGATAAACATATTTTGTGTGCCCTACAACAGAGAAATCCAGCCCAATCACTCTTGTTGGAGAAACTCTGGAAGAAGTTGATACTTACACGTACCTGCTCAGCTGCATCATCGATGAACAAGGACGACCCAATGCAGAAGCAAAGGCGAGGATTTACAAAACAAGGATAGCATTCTTACAGCTGAAGGACAAATGGAACTCAAAACAACTGTCTGCAAGTCAATATCAAAGTCACGATGTTCAATACACACGTCAAGATAGTTCTACTGTACAAAGCTGAAACTTCAGGAACTACCACAACCATCGTCCACACCGTACAAGTATATCAACAACAATCGTTTACGCAAAATACTGAATGTCCATTGATCGGATACCATCAGCAGCAACCTGTTGTGAGAGGGGACAACCCAAATACCATTTGAAGAAGGAATTAGGAAAAGACGACGGAGTTGGTGGGTAGGTCATACATTTCAGTTATCATCAAACAGTATCACAAGGCAAGCGCTAACTTGGAATCGTGAAAGGGAAACGGAAACGTGGAATGCCGAAGAACACAATACGCCAGGAATTGTGAGCAAATATGGAAAAGATGAACAATAACTGTTAAGTCGGCTTACAGTAAACTCTATCAGAGGCTCATAAAGAGCCCCAACCAATCAGCGATTAATTAGAAGCTATGCTACTAAAATAACGAGATCCTGATTGGCTGTTTAACACACTGCTACTATGGAAACTCAAGGTCTCTTAATTGCTATAAAACCCCTTGTATTTTCTGTACATAAATGAATCCTGTAGTAAAGCGCTTCTCACAAACTTTGTGCCTTTTCTCTGGTCTTCAAGTCGGTGTATAGTTCTAGCTCGGGGGTACGGAACTAGCCTAGGTAAGCGAATATAGCGTTCAAATCGGTCAGACGTAACAATAACTGTAAAGAAGTGGGAAGGATTATCCAAGATAGAGTTTACTGGAAAATGGTGGTGGGTAGTCTATGCTCCTCCACGACTAGTAACAGGCATAAGTAATTAAATATTTTTTCATTAGGGAATGTCTCGTAAATAAATAATTTTAAAGAAAATCAATGTGTTCAACATCTTGAATTGATAATCCATTCTTATTCGACTGTTATTTTATCTACATTATGAATTGAAATATAGAACCTTGAACTGAACACTTACATTTTTATTGTGAAGATATACTAACTATATTTCCATGATATATCATTTAATTCTAAGCGTTTTATCATTTTTAAAAACAAACCTCAAGTCGCATTCACTTGTTGTTGTTTACTTGTATCTTCCGATTGTTATTTTGGACTGCAATCGATAAGTCTCTTTTTGGCATATGTACATCTTATGCGAACTGCCTAAAGTCGTATATAATTAATCTATTCCAAATTGTTTTTAAATTCACAGTTTTTCATATCATTTCTGGCTCAACGGTCTATCGGTCAAGTGCTCTGGCGCGAGACTGGTTGGGAGGCGGGATCGTGGATGCGCAATGCTGGGGAGTCCCACAATAGGACGAAACAGTCGTCCAGTGCTTCCAGGTTTTCCATGGTTGTCTAGCTTCAATTTACTAATGATTTCAACTGTGAAAATACTGAAATCTCCAAAAAAACTACTTCTGATCCATTTCCAAATAAACAATCATCTGAAATTTCATGATATGTTTCAAGAAAAAGTCATATTGAACAGTATTCTTATGTTAAGTGTAAAATATCTGAAAGTGATATATATATATATATTGCTGTAATTTGTATACATTTTTTTGTAATTTGCAAATTACGATACATTTTTGACAAAGGTAATTAAAAATAAAATCACTTGCTCATAAGAAATATTACTGGATAAGCTAATTAATAAGTAATAATTATATAATGACATCGATTATAAACTAACATTAATTAATTGGAAGAGAAGGATTAATACTAATCAAAGTTATTATTCGAAAATCAATCAGTTGCTACGTTGCATAATATATAAAAAAGAGAAGAAAGAACTGACAAAATATTTTGATGAATGGTCAGTAATATAGTAGTTATGTAAGAATCAAGAGACGAATGAAGAGAATAAGTAAACTACAAAAATACAAAAATGGGAGGAATAAGATAATTGTTTACCAAAATTCTGCTACAAACTCCGCTATACCGATGACCAAGGTAGCGAGATTGGTTGTACAAACTTCTTTTGGATACAAAGGTTTGGTTTGTGAATATGAATTGCGATGGTTTCAGCTATGTGCAATAGACGAGCTCGTAAACCATGTGGCAAATTTAATGGAATATGGTAGATAACCTTAAAAGCTTTATTCAGTTCAACCTGATGACCTGTGTCCACCAAGTGAGCGAGAATAGAATTCTTAGTCACCTTTACCTGTCCTTTTCAACCACGACGGATGCTATTTTGTTATTCGTTATAATCCTTCTCTTCCATTAATTAATGTTAGTTTATAATCGATGTCATTATATAATTATTACGTAACGTATCTACTCCATGAGTGTTATTTTATAATTAATAAGTAGTTATCATTTAGGTTACGGAACTTTTCTTTTACTAAATGGATTATCTTAATTTATTTAATACTGACGAAAGAGATAAACGAATCTTATACAATGAATTAATGTTTTAATAAAAAAGCAATTTTATCGGTAGTTATTAGTGACTCATTGTCGATAAATGAAATCACTTGCATAAGCAAGTGGCTATCAGGACTCAGTGGTTGAGTGAATAACACGATGTCGTTCGAAGCGAACGGTACTGGATTCGAGTCCCAGAGTGAACTTCAACTCTGAGATGCAGATACATACAGCTGACCAGTCCCAAATAGCACTAAACGCGTATCCTGGATTCCCCTTTTAGCCACTATCCATCTTTGCTTACCATTGTTGAGTTTGTTCTAGATTGTTCTAGAAAGTGGCGATTCAGTCAGACTGATGTAAAATCAATTCGGTATAAAGTTCACTTTTTCAAATATCTTGTTATATTTCTAAGTTATATTAACTTTTGTTTTTCAAAAACGAAATCTATCTCATTCACCTCTACCGGTAACATGAATAAAAAAACTAGGAAAAAATTAAAAAAAAGAAACTCTATTTCTAGTTTTATTTCTATTGAAGTATTCTACTCATTTATGATAATAAGAATAAAAGAAGAAATAAAAAAACGAGTATTTCCTTCATCATTTTCTCTTTGACGTCTTTCTCTTCATGAAAAAAAAATCAACAACAGAGAGTTGAAAACAAAAAATAGACAAATTTCCGAAATCATTTGTTTTTTGTCCCAATTTTTTTTCAGTTTCGTTGTCAATAGAAAGATAGAACGGGAAATATGATATAGGCATATATATATATATCTTATTGAGTTGAATTATATCATATTAAAGTTACTATCATATATTTTCAGTAATAATCCCATGTATGACTTAAATTCATAATTTAAACAGATTGTTGAATTAAAAAACATGACTAGAAATTCATAATCTGTTGTTTAAGATAGAGTTACTGTTATTCTATCTTACTTGTTACTTACCTGAAAAATGAGAAATTCTAATTTACCTAGTTTCAAGATAAACAGCTTGTAAATGTTACATTATTAAAAAGTTGAAAATCATAAGAACTTGTAGTTACATTAGTAGTTTTAAAAAACTAACGTTTTTTAATTAAAACATGGTCAATATATTTGATATAAATAATAGTTTATCGATTTACATAGTTGTCGTTTTTATCTTGGATTCAGTTCAAATTAAGACAATAATTCTGGATAGGTGTTTATTTCCTACTTACTTACATGCACCTGTAACTCCCAATGGAGAATAGGCCGCCGACCAGCATTCTCCAATCCACTCTATCCTGGGCTTTGTTTTCTAGCTCTATTCAATTTTTGTTCATTCTTCTCATGTCTGTCTCCATTTCTCGGCGTAATGTATTCTTTGGTCTTCCTCTTTTCCTTTGGCATTCAGGACTCCATGTGAGGGCTTGCCTTGTGACGCAGTTGGTTGCTTTCTTCAATGTGTGTCCTATCTACTTATGTGTTTATTTCACATTGAAATAAAATGAAATGATAACAGTCTTCATTTTGTCACAATTCGAAATTTTTCATTTTATCTTGTTTATCTTTGTAGAATTTCAATAGTACTGTAATAAATAAGCACACAACTGGGTATAAAGGAATGTATTTGGATAGGAAATTACAGAACATATCAGTAAAATCTGAGAACAATATAGTAAATACTTCATTTACATAGCGTTAATCAATTGTCTCAAATATGACTGTCCCTTTTGCAAATATCAATCTTCTCAGACCTCATTGTTCTCTTGTTCTCACACTAATCATTCTCTGTTCTCTTTCTCTTTTATTCGATATTTTTAATCTTCTGCCTTCAGACATTTCACTTTCGATTGTTGATACATAGTGCTGATATCTGTCAACATCAATAGCACACACCACAATACATTCTAATGAGTAGAATGTTACAAAACGTAAGACTTGTTATATAAATATCAGATTGAATGCAACAATTAAATAAGAAATTATAATTAGTTGATTATATTTCATAAATTCTATTCAGTAGTCTAAATATTCAATGAATTCCTATAACTCAATAAATAATAAACGAAATATTAATAAGATTTTGCGTGATTAAATTAAGTGAAAAGAAATGAAATAAATAGGAGGAAACCAATGATTTTACTATAACGTAAGATCATTGAAAATTTTTCTTTTTTTTCAAAACCATATTGAAAACCAAGGTAGAATTTATTTTGAACAAGAAAAAAGAAGATAGAATAAAGAAGTCATTAAATCGTTATTATAAAGGCTAAGCTAATATTGAATCGTATTGTATTGAACAAGAACACGAACGAGGGCCAGTCGAATGTATTTGAGCGCGAAATTACAAAATATCTTATGCATTTTCATACCAATTGCGTTCTGTTTCCGTCCTCATCTTATCGATCTTCTACTGAAATACATTCTATGCCTGACCATCACCGTAGACTACTTATTTGGTTTTAATGTAGTTTTGTTCTCTGAGCTGGATGGTTTGGTCGTGAAGCTTTCATCGTCCTTCTTAACGATATCATCAGTACTTGTAAGTAACCCACACCACCTAATGATGATTTGTCAAATATGGGGAAAAATGAACAAAATTTTTGTATCTAAATAACTATATATTAATGATAAATTGATATGAGTGATTCTTCTAAAAATATGTAGATTAAAATGGAAATTTCCATTAGACATAGTTACAATAAACAAATTGTCTATTGGTATGTATGAGTTGTTGAATATATCGATCGATACATAAATGATACATCAATTTTTGATTAAAAGAATTTAGCAGCTTTTAACTATAATGTTTTCGTTTAAAAGAAGAAATTATGGGAATCTGTATTTTTTTTTCATTGTACAGGTATCTTCACGAGTTAATTCAGTATGAATAAGCAACTTGTTAATATTGGACGCTTTCAGCAAACAATTCAATTATAAAGCAGAAAGACAAATAATAAAAAGTGTTTTAACTGTGCAGAAGAAACGATCGATATCAAACCCGAAATAAAAATAGTCAGTGGTTATTAAATCTACTTCATGGTTAAAATCTTTAGTTCATATTGTTTTGTGTTTTTTTCTTGATTTTTTTCGGGACAATAACGGAAATATATTCTTTGGAGTTTTCGTAAAAGGCATAGTTCTATGGATGAGCCGGTGAACATATTCAGTAGTATTAACCTACAAATAATTAGACAAAAAGGTAAAAATAGAATAAATTTTGCGTTTGGTGGAAAAAATAACTTTATTATTTACTATACATAGTCTTCTGATTTCCTGGCCTAATGAAACAAAACTTATTATCATTTTAAACTTTTACTGCCAATTTTACACGACTGAATACGTTTTGAACCAGATTGTAGTTGACCTAGTTATGTAATCAGTGGGAGTCGACGAAACAGTTGTTATTAACCATGATAGATAAAAAATAAACTTATCTATTTAATAATGATGACTGAAAGAAAGTATTATGTATTTTTTGATAGATAATCAAGAATACAATCTTGTTGATTAAAGCTATGATGGCTGGTTGTGTAGAAGACATTATTTTTGAACGATATAGAAGTAATCTATGACAAAGGTAAAACTTTTCTCTAAATATTATTTATATACGAAAAGGAGGGTTAAATATAGATAATAATACTTATTGATCCCAAACTTACGCATGTTATTTTACAGACATTTGTTTCACACTCAAACTCGAATGAATGTATGAAAAACTCAATTCTGTAAGGTAATTTAAGTACAGTAGACATATAACTTAATTATGTTTAAATCGTATAAAGGTTTGTGTATAAGTCACAACGGATGAACAACTTCAAAATTATCGGTCTGTAAATACAATTGCCATATAATTCAGCTTACATTGTACAGTTTTAGTATTTTGGTTGTCACTGTTGAATTGATATTTAACAAATCAACATATCTAAATTTTCCTTGTTAGTGAGCTGTAGAGCAAGATGTGGAATGATGTCATATAGATGTTAAATGAGAAAGGTCCAGGAATTTTATGTAGTTAGAAACTGATTAGTGATACTATGTTTTATTACGTTCTAGCAAATTTTCAGATTTTTTGTTGGAAGATTATTAACTTTACCATTTACATTTCTAAGTGATCATTATATTCAAACAGGTATGACTGATTTTTCTATTCGAAGAATATTTCGCAATCAACTATTTTTTTTAAATTAAGTGTTTTATAAGTGTTAGTAATTACTATGAAGATTAATCTTTGTCTGAAGATATTGATCTGCATAAATTATTATCATAATTATTATTATCGAATTCACTTGGTGTTGTTCGCTTGTATCTTCCCATTGATGCTTAGGACTGTAATTGATTAGTCTCTTAGTGGCGTATGTGCATACTGTGCGTATTGCCTTGATATTGCCTTAATTCACAAGCATTATGAACAAAGATGGATAGTGACTAGCAGTGTAATCCAGGATGCGCGTTTCGTCCTATTTGGGACTTGTAATCTGGATGTACCTTAATCTCAGAGTTGATGTCCACCCAGTGACTAGAACTTAGTACCGTTCGCCTAAGTCACCAACGCGTTTTCCACTTAGCTATTGAGATTTGAGAGTTTAAATACTTCATCTGAGTAGTTCACCGGTCATTAATGTGTTTACCAATTATAACCTTTATCTCCCTAGCCATTGTTTGCATCGAAACAATGAAATTTTCAGCCATAATATATATTAGACAGAACGGACAGTTTACAAATCTAATGATAGAAATATGATCTATGGATTTCACATCATTTACTCTTAATTTTAATGTTATTCGTTATCTCAATAAACTACAACCTTCACCATGAATCCAATTTATAATATGAATTACAAACGATAAGTTTTCTATGTATAATTTACACGTCATAATGAAAACAATACTAGTCATGATTCTTCTATATTTGATCAGTAAATGATTCAATCTAAACATTCATTAATTCAATCACAGTTTCATTTTTTAAAAATGATAATTAGTTTGTTTTGTTTTTTCTGTTTTTCTTGCTGAAATTGTTCAATCAAAATAATGCCAGTGAAACACTTTCTTTTTCTCTGTTTCTTATTAGAAAAAAAACAAAAAAATAAACAGAAAAAAAATTTTTTTGTAATTTATTTAAATTTTTTTTAATTATTTTTCCTTGTTCAATATTTATCAGTTTAATATTAAAAAAATTTTTTTGTTCAGTAAATTCAGGTCAAAAGTTGACTAATTCTGATTGTGAATTTTGTTACCTAAAAAAGGTTGTTTACTCTATTTTTTTTTTAAAGAAAAGGAACAAACTTTCTTTTAGTGCTCTGATTTCATTTTAATGACTATTTGATTATAGAATAAGTTTTTTTCCCTTTAATTTAGATTAATTTAGATGATCTAACAATTCCTAATTTATTCAGGGTTTTTTTGTATTCAGTAGATCGATCATTGGTTAGTGCTTATGACGAAATGAATCTTTTTTTCCCTGAAAATTTTTTTCAGCAAAAAATGTTTTAAGATTAGTGAATATCAACTTGATGTTATATACAACAGAATATTAAGTATTAATCCTTTCTTGGAACCCTCGGGAAGAATAAGAACGTATTGTATAGTGTATTTAAAATATTCATCAACAACTATCTAATGTTATATTTTCAAATACAAAACACTACCTTTCTGTTTCTATTACTTCAGATAAGGCTACCATATATATGTATATTAAAACTTATGGTAATTATTCCTGGAAGTATCATGAAACCTAATCTGACACAATTTATCTGAAATGGAAATGTAGTAGGATTAGAACTAAACAAAATAAGTTTATACGTTTTGCTAACTGTTATGAAGAATTTTCAGAGTTAGAGAGTGGTTGGAAATAGAATCCAAGATAAACGCTTCGTCCTACTTTGGGCCCATAAGCTGAAAATACATGCATCTCATTGTTGGTGTTCAATTCGAGACTTGAACTGAAGTGTTTTTTGTTTTAAATGCTGACAATACCGAGGTGATTCGCGTAAGATTCACATCTAATAAGACTGATCGATTCCAGTCCTTAACAGCAACAATATAAGGATTCAAACAGTTAAAAATAATTTACTGCAAGGAATGTTTCACTAAGTCAACTTTAATACACACACGTTTCACCATTTACTGGGGTTGTATAATCGTATTTATGTACGCAGCTTTACAACGAAATATATGTTACATTATTTCAAATTTATGCAATATATGAATATATATATATATAATGCATATAAAGATCAAGAACTTGTTGAAACACTTTCGGTACGATTTTCTTACTCTGCTGTAGTATTGGATATACAAATCAACGGTGTTCTAGTAATACATCATACTAGCTTACTTCTAACTTAAAAATACAGCTTGTGTTTTTAAATACACTTATTCAATAAAAAGAATTCGCAAATCAAATCGGCTGCATACTCTCAACTGTTTTGATCAATCTCAAATTTAAGTATCGATACTATAGTGTTTTATTTTGATTTGCGGATATATCAAATTTCTTTGAAAATTATATTATAACTATTTCTCAGTGTAAATGACTCAGACACTTGATAGTTGTTTAAATCTGTTTCAAAGTATCCAATCACTCATGTCACTGATGAAATGTTATTCTTTAAAAAACAGAACTTTATGTTTTAATAACTTAATAATGTGGCTTGGATTTAATTTTGAACGTTCATAGAATTCTGTAGGCAGTTGCCACACTTTAATTCCAACCGATTAGATATTACGATATCATTTACTCGGATTAATTTCAAGTTATGGCGTTTCGAAAAAAATTAATATTATCATCAAATATATTATGTTCAGAAAAGATGAGTGTTGTCTGTTTGTTCTCAAACAGGTTTTAATAATATCTAATGAAATAAGGAATATACTGTGAATTTCAGTTCAGTTTATTTCAGAACTACAAATATGCAGCTTGTATTAGGAAGTAACAACTTTTAAACTAAGGTATTCGTGTTTTAGCTGTGACATTTGGATTGCATGGTGTTTGTAAAGTATTGTTACATAGTATATAATCTATTATACCGTTCCGAGTGACCCTCACATTGAGTGTAAGTATAAACTAGTGAAAACTTGTTTGTTTTAACGTAGGTTTTGGCGTGTTTTAGGCATTACATTAGTTTGACCTCGGTACAGTCAACACATCCATAATATCTGGAAATATATGTTTTGTAAAGTTTTGCAACAGTTCACCGTATGTCAGTTTTCTTATCTATTATCCCTTGCAATTGTCAATAAAATGTCATTTATTGAGACTGTTTAAAATGATGAAGAAATATGCTCTAAAATTCTCTGATAGGATCTTTCCAGTTTTAAATGCTGAACATCTCATTATACTTGAGTTGATAATGGATTAACAAGTTGTATCAAACTGGAATAAAACAAATACCAAATAGTCTCAGTTATTCAATAGCTCAACAGTCAAATTCAGTCTATGGTATGTACTGTTTTCAAGAAAATTAACTTACACTACAATCCAGGCACTTATAAATAAATGTCGTCTACTTTACTTGAATAATATACTATGTACATTTATGTCACCTAATCAACCCAGATTCTATGTTCAAACAATATGATAATCACACATAAATGCAATTCATATTTGATAATTTACATTTTATGTTATTGATGGAATTTTGTTCTCTGAGCTGGATGGTTTGGTCGTGGAGCTTTCATCGTTCTTCTGAATGACATCATCAATAAAAACTTAAAGTGTTAAAATTTCTCCACATATGGCTCACAGCTTGTCCTGTAGACCTCGATGTTAATTATGTTGTCAAATATAATCAAATATAGTGTTCTCATCACGTAGATTGTCTGAAATACATATTTTCTGCTTAAATATCTAAATTGGAATTAACAGAAAAATACATTTCAGTACATAAACTAGTAACTAAATATTTTCACAACATTATTAGTTAATTTTGTCATAATATTACCTATCATTATACATGATTTCTGTTATGTAATACATCTAGGTTACTTGGCTCATTCAATTACAAATTGTCATAAGATATAAGTCTATTTAGTTATATCAGTTATTATAATAATAATACGGTGATATAATTAATACAAGATTTATCTAGCTATACCCTTTATGTATTAATAACTCTTTTGAAGAAGTTTCACTCAGGTAAAAATGTGCTTATTTGTGATCATATGAGTAAGAAAATGATCAAACCTTAAAAAAGTTAATTGTTATGGAGTTTGATAGAGTTGATAACGTTTTGTACATTAGTTCTTTTTTTCTGTGTTGATCCATACTTGGTGGAAGTTCTAGACTGTAACTTCGTATATTCAAGGAATAGGACAGAATATTTCTCAGTGAAACTAATCTAGTATATACTATTCATTATCTATTTCATTAACTAGAGTCGGTTATCACAAAAAAATTTGAGACTGAATGTTTGATGAAACTATTTTTGATATTAGTTTTTTTTTATCAAAAGAACACCAAACTAAAATACGAGTAAACTGATAAGGATCTTTTTTTCATTTTATAGGCACTTAAAACGCTAAATAAAACATCATACAAAAAAACTGTTTCTAAGCTGATAGCAAGTAAAACAGTTTCATTATTATTATTTTACTGAGTAGTATTAGCAAACAAAAATTAGATAAAATGGATTGTATTATTTAGGCAATGGTATAATAACAAATGAATATGTATGGATACACAACTTGTGTTGTATCATTTGAAAATGTGAATAGAATATGGCATTGAAAACTTTTTCTGCACTAGAAATGGTCATTTTGAAAAATATTTATTAGGGCAAAACATCAGACCACCTTGATTAGGTAATGTAAAAATAAGGCTATGATAAATTGTAAAAGTCAATTACTTTTTATGAGCTTAGTTGTGCTTTAAAATGAATCAGCCATATTCTCAATATTACATAATATTTCGGCTTTACTTTTATACATTACCTACATACATTTATTTTAGCATTTATGATGCCTTGCGAAACAAAACTTTAGAGAATTCTTACCAATAATGAACTAGCTATTCACTTTTTTTAATGTAATTCTTAGTCCAATGAACACGTCTAAATAGTAACGAAAGAATAAGCTTATGGATGGAATGAAATAGAACACTATACGATATTTTTCAGCAACATTATTCCTAAATATATACCATTATATGAATCAATATGAAACTTGTTAGAATAGGCTATTTATTTCATTTCAGTAGTAATGTTTGAGTGCCAGCATTAAGATTTGTTTCGAGTTCCTAACTTTTGATTTGCAGTATTTACTTCAATTTATATTGAGTAATTAAACAGATAACAAATTCTCCACAGTTATTCATGTTACAACAACGACAACTATCACTAATGCTTCTATTACTAAATATTATGCTTAATATATTGGTTTGTTAATCTAATGTTAAGTATCAATTGCTTGCTATTCTTACAGTTTGTGATTATTATTTCTTTTAAAAGTTATTGTTTAGAAATATTCAAATAGCATAGTACTAATGTGATGAGGGCTACTTATATTCACACAAGTAGTATATGACAATGGTCGGGCAGTGAATGTATTTCAGTAGAAAATCGATAACACGTGAAAGGGGATGGGACGCAATTGGTTTAAAAATACATGAACAATAAAATCGGAGACGATGGATTGATATTTGCAGATGGAACGGTCAAGATTGAGACAATTGATTAATAGTTTGCAAATTAACTATTTACTATATGGTTCTCATGTTGTAATGAGATATTCTACAATGCTTAAATACATTAGATTGTTCCCACTCGTGTTCTTGTTCACTACACAAAGTTCAAATTAGTTTAACCATAAACAAATCACTATGTTTAAATACTTTTACTTATTGTTATATCGATTGTATGCGTGCCCCTTCAATATATATGAACGTTATGATATCGCCAATTAGAGAGCAGCAAATTTATCGTTCGGACCAGTGATGCACGAAAACCGTATGGGCAGTCTTGAGTACTTATCAATCCTGCTTTCTGTCTAGTCCAGCCAGTTAAGTCCAGAACACCAATAACAGCCTCTACTATATATGAATCATTATTCTTAAACATACTGGGTTTATATACCAAATAAACTGACATCTTACCATAAAATAGAAAATAACATTTGTACAAGATTCAGCCAAATGTGGTTGTGTATAGAGGGAACAGTAATTAATGGACTGGGGATAACTCAAGAATGGTAAATCGTATAATAATAGTTCATAAGTTAAAATAAAGCTTATGACATGAATATGAATAGTTTAGTTACTTAACAATTATACAATAGGAAATATACATATCATATTGGTCCATAAACAGTTCTCAAAGTTACCATTCATAAATCTCCACGGGATATAACACTTATTTTGTGAAACCTGTTTTTACATAAACTGAATAGTTTCTCACCTACTTCAACTTCAGTTTTGTTTGATCTTTGTTACATATAAAAAGTGATATAAACTAGTAAGACTTTATTTATATAAAGGCTAAAAAATCAACAACTAATGACTTTTGCATTTCTTAGGATAGGCTATATATTCATTTCGATGGTGTTTTATTGTATTCAATCAGAAATTGAAAAGAAATGAGCAATGTATCAATGAACTAATTTAGTAGATTCTAGTTTTTCATCGTTTGTAATTGTTATATTAATTTAATTATAACAGAAATAATAAACATTATTCTTCTTCTTTGGAACTTTATTATTATCGTATGTTATAGACTTACAAATCTATTAGGTTGTTACTACTTGCATAATTGTATGATTTTGTACATATTAATATGATTAGATTTTTTTTTCTTGTATCGATGCCCTTTTATGAGAGTAAAGTAATTAAATTATTAACTATATTTAAGTGAACTTTGAAGAACTACTTTCTTTTAACTTATCTAAGAATCTAATTTCATGAATATTTCAATGCTGAACATTACTTCCAACTACTACTGTATGGGATGGAAACTAGGAGAACTACGATAGCCGTCATCCAGATGATACAGGTGTTCATTAACAGTTGTCTACGCAAGATACTTCGGATCCGTTGGCTAGACACTATCAGCAACAGCCTACTGTGGGATAGAACAAACCAGATTCCAGTGGGGGAGGAAACCGGGAAAAAGCGCTGGAAGAGGATAGGACACATATTGAGGAAATCACTCAACTGTGTCGCAAGACAAGCCCTCACATGGAACCCGGAAGGCCAAAGGAGAAGAGGAAGACCAAAGAAACCCTTTCGCTTGAAAATGGGGACAGACATGAGAAGAATGAACAAAAGTTGGTAAGAGCTAAAAGGGAAGGCCCAGGACAGAGTGGGTTGGAGAATGCTGGTAGGCGGCCTATGCTCCATTGGGAGTAACAAGCGTAAGTAAGTTAGTAAGTAACTATTTTCCATTGATTCGAAATATATAGATTATAGATATCTTTTTAAGAAGAGTTAATTTCACCGTGTTTATTGTAATTGCTGTTCTATAACAGATCCTTCATTCATTTTTTGATTTCCGTTCAATATAATTGAGATATCCTTTTATATATTACGTAATAAATTCTCTGGTGCCCAATCAGTTTCACTATAAAACATTGTGTTCATTCTACCATTCAAAAACCGATCAGTACCCTTCTGATGAAACTTCCAATCGCATTTGTGAATTTAAATTTACTTGAGGTAGCAAGTAAATAGGAAGGATAGAGAGAAGGGCTTGTACAAAGTTTTCTGAACTGATTCCTAGGAAACTGCAGCTGAAATGGAGTAAAGTCCATACATGTACGATTGCCAGACATTTTCTCAATAGTGAACACGAAGTGAGTGTAAGTGATGCATCTAAATTAATCAAAAGGCGAAACTACCAAACTTACTCCATTTTGCAGAGACGATCGCTACCAAACGTTTCCGACCTGACCTATGTATAAAGAAGGAAAGTTTAATAAACCTTTCCCTGCCATGGTGATTGGATATTTTTCTAATAACACGGCAATTTTGATGCTTTTTCGACCCTGTCCCTAACATTCATATTCTTTTATTATTCTTTCAGTTTCCCATATTCATCTCTTATATAATCGCATCTCTGCGTATAATGCTTACAACTTAAAGCAATATCGAGGCAATCTGCACAGGATACATATATGACAATAAGAGACTGATCAATTGCAGTCCTAAACATCATTGGGAAAATTCAAACAACCAATACAGAAATGAATTGATCTGACTAATCTTCACATATTTGTTTATTTTATCATCTTGAGTAATTACCCAATCAATGAGTAATTTCATCATTCTTGCATAACCTCTTAATTATTACTTCTCAATACATAAATACACATCAATCTTGACCATGTTTTTACATACACTTTATATCCCTATTTTTCTGGTCATTATGATTTTGGTTACGCTTCGAACATTTATCGAAATTTCACAGACTGTAGTATGCCAAACACTTGTTAATACTTTTTTTTTACTTACGCCTGTTACTCCCAATGGAGCATAGGCCGCCGACCAGCATTCTCCAACCCACTCTGTCCTGGGCCTTCTTTTCTAGTTCTTTCCAGTTCTTGTTCATTCTTCTCATGTCTGTCTCTATTTCTCGGCGTAATGTGTTCTTTGGTCTTCCTCTTCTCCTTTGACCTTCAGGATTCCATGTGAGGGCTTGTCTTGTGACACAATTGGGTGATTTCCTCAAAGTGTGCCCAATCCACTTCCAGCGCTTCTTCCTGATTTCTTCCTCCGCTGGAATCTGGTTTGTTGTCTCCCACAGTAACTTGTTGCTGATAGTGTCTGGCCATCGGACCCGAAGTATCTTGCGTAGACAGCTGTTAATAAACACTTGTATCTTCTGGATAATGGCTTTCGTAGTTCTCCACGTCTCTGCCCCATACAGAAGAACTGTCTTGACATTTGTATTGAAAATTCTAACCTTGGTGTTGGTTGACAATTGTTTTGAGCTCCAGATGTTTTTCAGCTGTAGGTATGCTGCTCTTGCTTTGCCGATCCGCGCCCTCACATCTGCATCTGATCCACCGTGTTCATCAATGATGCTGCCCAGATATGTAAAGATTTCCACATCCTCCAAAGCTTCTCCGTCAAGTGTAATTAGATTGGTGCATATTGTATTGTATCGGAGAGTCTTGTTTTTCCCTTTGTTTATATTGAGACCTACTGCTGCTGAGGCTGCTGCTACACTGGTCGTTTTCTCCTGCATTTGTTGTTGCGTTTGTGATAGAAGAGCCAGATCATCCGCGAAGTCTAGATCGTCAAGCTGCATCCTGCCTGTCCACTGTATCCCGTGCATTCCTCCAGATGTTGACGTCTTCATAATCCAGTCGATCACCAGGAGAAAGAGAAAGGGTGAGAGTAGGCAACCTTGCCTAACACCGGTCTTTACCTCGAACGAGTCGGTGAGTTGTCCTCCGTGGACGATTTGGCAGTTTAGTCCATCATAGGAGTTCCGTATGATGTTGACTATCTTCTCAGGCACGCCGTAGTGTCGAAGAAGCTTCCATAGTGTCGTCCTGTCCACGCTATCAAATGCCTTCTCGTAGTCGATGAAGTTGATGTAGAGTGATGAATTCCATTCGATTGATTGTTCCACAATGATACGTAGAGTTGCGATTTGATCTGTGCACGATCTATCCTTACGAAATCCAGCTTGTTGATCTCGAAGTTGAGCGTCCACGGAATCCTTCATCCTGTTTAACAATACTCTGTTGAAGACTTTTCCTGGTATTGAGAGGAGAGTGATGCCCATGTAGTTGTCGCACTTGCTCAGATCGCCTTTCTTTGGTATCTTGATGAGAAGTCCTTCTTTCCAGTCTGTTGGTACATGTTCTTCGTCCCAAATCTTACTGAAGAGGATGTGGAGTATCTTGGCAGTTGCTGTTACATTTGCTTTCAGTGCCTCTGCCGGGATGTTGTCTGGTCCCGCTGCTTTGCCACTCTTGATTTGTCTAATGGCCATGCTGATCTCTTCAATTGTTGGTGGGCCAATATCGATTGGGAGGTCTGTGGGTGCTGCTTCGATGTTGGGTGGGTTCAGTGGAGCTGGTCGATTCAAGAGTTCCTTGAAGTGTTCTACCCACCTGTTTCGTTGTTCTTCAATATCGTTGATTACTTTGCCTTCCTTGTTTTTCACTGGTCTTTCTGGTTGACGGTAATTTCCAGCAAGTTTCTTTGTTGTATCATACAGTTGTCTCATGTTTCCCTCTCTTGCAGCCTTTTCCGCTGTCATTGCTAAATCTTCCACATATTTACGTTTGTCGGTCCTGATGCTCCTCTTCACTTGCTTGTTTGCCTCTGTGTATTCGGCTTGTGCCTTGGCTTTTTCTGCTCTTGTTCGGCTGATATTGATTGCTACCTTCTTGTTCCTCCTTGCTTCAATTTTATCCAGTGTACCAACAGTGATCCATTCCTTGTGATGGTGCTTCTTTTGGCCCAGAACCTCCTGACATGTTGAGACGATTGCCTCCTTGATACCTTTCCAGCTGCTCTCTATGGTGGTTCCCTCTCCATTGAGTAGGTCATGAAAGGCCTCGAACCTGTTGCTGAGGGCTATGTTAAATTCGTTGAGTTTGTCAGCATCTCGAAGAAAGGCCGTGTTAAACTTTTGTGATGTTGTCCGCGCCATTGTCCAGTGCTTCTTGAGTTTTAGTTTCATCTTGGCGACCAGCAAATGGTGATCGGATGCTATATCAGCTCCTCTTCTGGTTCTCACATCCTCCATCGTCCTCCTGAACTTTTTGTTGATGCAGACATGGTCGATTTGATTTTGTGTAGTGTGATCCGGTGAAATCCAAGTGGCTTTGTGTATGTTTTTGTGTGGGAATATGGTGCCACCTATGACCAGTTTATTGTAGGCACATAGGTTTGCAAATCTCTCACCGTTTTCGTTCCTTCCTCCCAGTCCATGTTGTCCCATGACGTCTTCGTATCCAGTGTTGTCCTTTCCAACCTTGGCATTGAAATCTCCCATTAGAATGGTCAGGTCCTTGGTTGGGCACTTCTCGAAGATTGACTGCAGCCTATCGTAGAATTGGTCTTTAGCGTCTTCATCGTAGTCGTTGGTCGGCGCATAGCATTGGATGATGTTCATTGTAATGCCCTCTCTCTTTGTTTTGAAGGAGGCTTTGATGATCCTCGGTCCATGAGATTCCCATCCTATAAGTGCATTTTGTGCTTTTCTAGACAGCATCAGTGCCACTCCTTGTGTATGTGGGGCATTTTCTTCTTCATGACCGGAGTATAACAGAAGTTCTCCTGAAGACAGTCGTTGTTGTCCAACCTGCGTCCAATGTGTTTCACTGATTCCAAGCACTTCCAGGTTGTATTTCCTCATTTCCGCAGAAATTTGGAAGACTCTGCCGGTCTCCCACATTGTCCGGACATTCCATGTACCTATAAAAATTGTCGCTCTGGTTGTAAGAAGGTGCATCGGCCTCATGACTTCCGAAGGAACTCGGCTTTCATCATGAGACGTCATTTTTCCTTCTACTCCCAGGGCAGAGTTTGAATGGTTTGAATGATTTTTTCTGGTTAGCGTTTTTTTAGCGAGTTGATTTTCTACGGGATGGGGTCGCTAACCCCATGCCCAACCCTCCTCCTTTACCCGGGCTTGGGACCGGCAGTAGCCCCTGGAGGAGCTACAGGCGGAGTTAAACACTTGTTAATAATTATGGTAATAATTGTAATTTCAGGTTTTATGCAGCTGATGAGAGTGATTTAAACCGGTGAATTCATTTTCATTCTACAAATCTCAGGTGTTCTTGCTCTGTATCTATTCTAATGAGAACCATTTATCGGTTGGCGCATAGAAAATAAATTTTATAGAATAATGAATATTTACATATAACATTGATAGTGATAATAATACATAAATCTTAAGAATAACATTTTCAAAGTGAACACTGCTTTTATTTATTGAGTTAAATAATGCTACTAATACTTCGTGTTTTTTTCTATTCTATTATGAATTTCTGTTTGATATTAATATTTACTACTAATACAAAATAACAGTAATCAATAACTGAAATCATGAGTCAATTGAAGATAGACCACCATGGAAAACCTGGAAGCTTACTAGTGACTGGCTCTATGAGGTATTTCCTGGAGTTCAAGAGAGAAGCAGTGACCAGTGGAGTTCAACCAGGTCTGTTGTGAATGGTTGCTCAACTTCGTGGATTGGTTGAAGTTAGACATTAACACCGTTGGATGACGGCCAGCTCAGTCGTCTATCGGTTAAGTGCTCTGGTGCAAAACTGATAGGTCCTGGGTTCGAATCTCGCAAGTGCGGGATCGTGGATGCGCACTGCTGAGGAGTCCCACAATAGGACGGAACGGCCATCCAGTGCTTCCAGGTTTTCCATGGTAGTCTAGCTTCAATTGACTCGTGATTTCAACTATATAAAATTACTAAAATCTACACAAAACCCCCTTCTGATAATCAATAATTGTTAAAATTAATGAAAAAAAATGCTTTTCAAATGAATAAGTTGATGATTGATGACAATTATTATAAAGTTAATGAACATTTCTTCATTGGCTTATTATGTAGTAAGTTTTAAATTGTAGCAATATACTACTCTGCTAGATAAATGACTGAATAGTTAGTGAAATAAAGTCGGCAATTATTTACCTAAAGACAACTGTTCTAATATATTTAATGCATGTGGTGTTGTGTATATATAAATTATTATTATCCAAGTTTAATATGCGACTCCTAATACATGTAAGGTATTTGCAAAATGGTAATACGTAGATATGTTATTAACTAACCACACAAATAAAAAAATTGAGTACTAGAGTAAATGTCAAATAAACGCAATTTATGATTAAGTGGCCTTATATCTGACTCTAATTAGATCGGATAAATGATTGCTATTGAAATACACATGTCATCTATCCTCGTATATAATCATCGACTTACCTCGCGTTTATACATAACGAAATTAAATAAGTCAAATACGAGAATGAAGTTTTGAATATATATATTTCGTATTATCGTTGATCGGAAAGCGAAGTAAAACAAAATGACGCGCGGTGGAGAAGGCGTGTAAGACAACTCGCTTTAGCAAAGCGTGAATCATTATTTATAGACACACAAAAAGAAGTTACAGACATGTGATGAATAGGATAAGAAGTGTACACTTGCTCATTTAAAAACAGTCAAGATTGATAAGCGAATGATTATTAAGGTCAAAATGTGACCCAAGAAGAATGAATAAATTGACCTGTCAAGAAGCTAGTATAAGCTATGTGGACTAGCGTAGCAACTGACACTACAATGATTATCAGTATTTGAAAGCAGATGTTTCTATTACAGCAAAGATGGATAGTGACTGGCAGTGGAATTCAGGACGCAAGTTTCGTCCTATTTAAGACACGTCAGCTGGATGTACCTGCATCTCGGAGTTCACGTCCACTCTGGGAATCGAACCCAGTACCTTTCGCTTCAAACGTCATCGTGTTATCCACTCAAGTTAATTTAAACTCCACCTCATTGTACAAGCAAGTGGCTATCAGAACTCAGTAGCTGAGTGGATAACACGATGGTGTTTGAAGCAAAAGGTACTGGGTTCGGGTCCCAGGGTGAACACCAACTCAGATGCAGGTTCATCCAGCTGACGAGTCCCAAATGGGATGAAACGCGAGTTCTGAATTCCACTGCTAGCCACTATCCATCTTTGTTTATAATGCTTGTGAATTAAGGCCATGTCGAGGCAATACGCACAGTATGCACATATGCTAATAAAAGACTGATCAACTGGAGTCCTAAACATCAATGGGAACATTCAAACAAATAGTACCAAGTAGATTTAGATGTTTCTATGTTTTTTTTTGAAAACACTGTGATAACAATTTACATAAGACATTCTTAAGCTAGAATTGTTTACTGATTTTCGTTTCTTTTATCAAACTTATTTAACAATCGTAATATATTTTATTTGGTCTAACTATTCATTACGAACCGATAACGAAGAGATCATTTTATCAAATTATATCAAAAATGATTTCTTTTTTAGTTTTCATTCAGTTGTTTTGCAAATAATTACTTAAAATGTCAATGACACAGATCATATACATTGAGAATTGTTTATTATGTTACCAAAGTAAATTTCTAAGAGTAGGTTATAGTAACATAAATCAAAATAGTATTTCACCTTGGCACTAAGACTGCATGCATTACTGAACAATTGCTGAATAATAATAATAATAATATTATTATTATTATTGTTTTTGCTTTCAAAATTAATAAAAATTTTTTGATTTGTCGACTCAAATATAAGTTTTTTTTTCTGTTTTTTTTCCTGTTACTTATTGTTTGATTTTCATCATGAAAATTGAGTTCATTTTTATTGATTTCAACTTAATAAATGCACACACTCACACATACACACACTCTCACACACACTCACTCACACACACAAAAGTTTTAGAGAAAAAGAGCGAAAAACGCATATAAATTATTCATTATTACTTCCTCTTTTTTTTATAATTTTGACGTGTTAGTAATAAAGTGATTTATGCTTCTAAAAGCTCAACAAAAAAAAAATAAGGTAGAGAAACGCTTATTTCTGTTGTATCGTTTATTGTAAATCTATTTAACCCCTTGTTTTAGTTAACATAGAAAAACTTTGATTGTTTCTAAAATTGAATATAACAGAATCATACATACAAGTTGTTATAGTTTAGATTGATTTAATGGGAAAATAAGTAAAGTATAATAAGGAGACGGAAAACTATATTGTATGAAGGTTATAGAAATAGAGGTTAAAACAAATGAGATAACTGTCATATGAGAATAACTAATTATTCCATTAGCTAAACATAGATAATTCTAATTGATTGGATTCAAAATATAAATCAAGCAAACAATTCTAATTAATGTGATAAGAAAAATTAATCGGGTTAATTAATCATTAGTAGTAATTAGTGTGATACTTCTGTAATCTCTGATATTGTTCCAATTCTATTGATCTAGTTACAGTGAAGTCAATGAAACTAATTGATTTGACATTTTGTGGACAAGATGTTGATGTTGCGTAGTTGGTATTGATGAACGGGAAGTCATGTGTTCGTGCTCCAAGTCAAATGGTAGTTGTTAGTACGGGTGTAGTTCAAATAACTTAGTAGTAACAGTGAGTGACTCAGGTTCTAGTGTCATGAAGGGCATTAGATAAAATTTACTGATTAATACTGTTTATCACAAAATCAAGTTTCACTGCTTACTGTCCATTCACCTAAATTAGGTGATAAAAAATTAGATACTGTGGAGTATAGGTTATTTCAATGCGTGGTTTTACTTTTAAACAATCAGAGCAGCAATGTATGTTATGAACTTTAAAATGCTTGGCTGAAATCGTCTCATAAAAGACTTTCTAGTTCAATCCTTTCTAACAAGTCTCCAAATGTATTCAAAATGAGTATACAAACAATGATCATACGTGAACAAACAATTTCATTATTTACTCTAACTCAAATAAATATTATCAGTTTTTTGTGGAGATTTCAGTGTTTTCATAGTTCAAAGCGTGAGTCGATTGAAGCTAGACCACCAATGAAAACCTGAAGCACTGGACGGCCGTTTCGTCCCATTGTGGGACTCCTCAACAATGCGCATTCACGATCCCGCCTCGCGAGCGAGATTCGAACCCAGGATCTACTAGTCTCGAGCCAGAACACTTAACCGATAGACCACTGAGACGGCATCCCATGGTAGTAATGTCTAACTCCACCCAATCCACGAAATTGAGCAACCAATCACCAATTGTTTTCAGTGACTTCCTATCTCACAACAGACGTAGTTTGAACTCCACTGGTTACTTCTTCTCACTAGAACTTCAGGAAATACCTCTTGAAGTCGTTCACTAGTGAGCAGATTTTGATTATCATTAGAAATTTTTTTGTGGAAATTTCAGTGTTTTCATAGTCGAAAGCGTGAGTCTAGTGTTTACAAGTTTTCCTTGGTGGTTTAGCTCCAATTGACTCGCGCTTTCAACTATCAAATAAAAATTATTTTTTCTGACCAAATGGTTTATTTAGATTTGGACAGACATAGATACTTATTCAGTAGTAGTAATAACTTTCACTTAAATTTACGTTCAAATTTTATTGTTATTATTTGCTCTTACGAAAATTGATTTACTCATGATTGGATTCTCACATTATATGCTGAGATTTACAGTTAATTATTCCCAAATACACTTTCAAGTACAAATAAATTTGTTTGATGTTAATGATAATGTAGTTTGAATTTAGAGTTCTTTTTTCAAATTCCACTTCAATATGTACGTAAAGCATTTCATTTAAAACTATGGTAATTGCAAGTTTATTATGACAGCATACATTTAAGCAAAACTATAATATTACAGCAAAACTCACCGCGAACTTTAAATTTTATACGTAAGAGTTTTCAAATTAATGAACTGAAAACATGTTTGAAGTACAAGGTGCCCTGCTTGAATATCTTGGCTAACAGTTCCTGCCATCTGGATACTTCAACAACTTATCTGTTTCCTTGTTTGTTTTAACACATCATTGTTCCTATTAATCACATAACCAATTCAGGTACTTTTGTGAAAAGTTGTCGACATTTCACTGTACAAGTTACAAAAGAGCCCAATCAATGACATCGTGGTTTCTGGTAATGTGCATCGAAAGGAATATATATTATCCACATATCGATGCCTGAACTGCTAATATCTAACTGGCGACTATTCAGAAAAAGAAACATGTTAAAATATTTTGTGCTGAGAATTCTAACTTGTACTAAAAATATAATATTGAATAAAGCCACTAATAACAACATTAATAAGTAGAATGATGAACCATTGTAAGTATGAGAATAGCATTATTTTTCTTATATGGATGCCATTCACGTAGATTTACAGAACACATTTTTCACACATTATGGCTAACTGAAATGAGAATTTCAAAGTACAACTTTATACTTCGGACCCATTAAAATTTAGTTCCAAAAATGTTTATAAATGTTATGTTTCTTAAATATTGAACACTAAATATTGGCTTCGATGTCTACGATTTTATTATGGATCGAATCACGATAACGTATAATGACATTTTTGTCCCCTTTAACCTTAGAAGTACACTTGTGGTGTGGGTTACTTATATCCACATATGTAGTATATGCTGATGGTCAGGCATAGAATGTATTTTGGCAGAAGACTGATAAAAAAAGAACAGAAACGAAGCGCAATCGTTATGAAAATGCATGAACAATGAATACAAAGAAAATAAACTGATATTTACAAAAAAACAGTCAAGATTGTTACGATCGATTGTTATTTTGCAAATTAACTGTTTACTGTATGGTTATCAGATTTTAGTGAGATAGTTTGTAATTTGTTCTTAAATACATTCAATTGTCCTCAGTCGTGTTCACGTTTACTACACACTTATTCAGTTTACCAATGTTTGCTTCTTATATTCATATTGATCAAGATGAGCATAAGTGAACTTAATTTAAAATCAGCATATTACTATGGGTATGTTATCATATATATATATATATATTCAAATTTATCAATACCATTTTCTTGTTTCCGTCTATTTTTTTTTCTCTTTTTTCCTCTTTTTTGATAATTTAAACAAACGAATCTTGAAAAAAAACACGTCATCATAATTTTTTTTGGAAAGAACAAACTGATAAACACCAATTTTCCATGAATAATAACAGGCTTTTGGTCAATATAAAAAATAATGATAATCTGAGAATAAAAAAACCGTTAAAACAATTGCCTAGTCAATAAATAGAATTTCTATCTAAATCTCAATACGTTGAGTAGGGTGTGGTTGTTTTGTTTTATTTTTCTTTTTTTTTCTCTCTCTCCCTGTATAATTCAATCAACCAATCAAAATTGAATGAATTAGTATTGGGGGTTAAATTAAGATGATTTATTAGGATATCATATTATATTTTTAGAATTGAATATTAGTTATAAAATAAGCATAGTAAATGGAAGACTAGTGCAAACAGATACAATTTATTATCATTATTAATACAAGTAAACATAAGTATGGAAATAAGAAATTGGTGAAAAAACTATCCATCATGTCGACGATTATTAAATTGATTATGACTGAAGAACATTGACTTGATTGAAGCTGTCATACTTATTTTTTATATTCTGTGACTGCTTATTCAACAAAAAGATGATGCAAATTATAATTTCATTCAGTGCGTTGTAAAACATGTCTAATTGTTTGATAAGATTGTAACGGAATTAAAAGTACCTCCTACACGGAATATCTTGGTAAGTAAGATTATTTAGAATTACTAGTTGCCATGTATAAGCGTATATTTTTTTAATTTTTAATTGTTTTTTGAAGTAGATTATATCGTAAAGCAAGTTACACTGATGTAATGTGATTTAGTTTAATAGGATTTATAAGAAAAAATACAAGCTTACTTAGAACGACGTTAGGTTTTCAGTATTCTTAAAAGAAAGAGTCATTTTGGCTCAATTATCCTTTTTTCTTGATAAGTACAAATGAACATTCATCATGCATAGAAACATTGTCTTTCATGTAGAACACTCATTTCAATCTGTCTTTTATTTGAGTAGAAAACATATAACATTTGATTCAGACTATGATCTTTGCGAAGCAATAGCATTTGCTTTTTATGTGTCATGTACGTTTACTGATCATATTACTTAGTGGTGTTTGCGCCTTTACTTTGCATGGATTAATATCTTCTCATAACAAGATTTAACCCGAATGTTGTTTTCATAGAAAAGAGGGATAAACAATGAAGGTAACTGGTGATGTTAGAAATTCTAGCTATACCTTTGTACACATTATAATTGATTACTTACAAGACTTAAATATATGAAAACAAACGTCTTGATGAAAACAATAATTGAGCAGATTTATGTTTTTAACCATACGCTGCCCAAAAGTTCGTTTTGTTCTACTTTATGACTGTGAAAGGCAGCCTTCTAAATGTTCGTGCATTGATGACTTCAAAACATTGCTCAAGTAGGTTGGACCAGCGACTGAGTAATAATGAGTTTAGATGCTGAAGTCAATTGATGTAGCAATGAATCTGCACCAACTCAGTTGCTTGAACATGTATTACTTATCTCTAATCATCGTCTATTTAGTCACTTTTGTCCAAAACTATAAAATTATCTTACATTTTGTACTTCGGAAATTCATTCTTAAGTCATTTTGTCTATTTCTGCTCTTTTCTGCCATCACATATGTTGTTCTCATTTCTTGTACTCTGTTGTGTGTCTCGATAATTTCATTTCAATTAGCGGGTACATTTTGGTCATTTGTAAGGATCCTCATATATGTCAGGTTGTATGTTGTTATGAACAACTCGTAAATATACATATACAATAGTAGTTTAAGTAGTCAAACAATATAAGTATACGTTTTATTGCTCAATTATTTCATATTGATTATCTGTCATGATTAATTTCAGCAATTAAAGTCAAATGAACCGTAAACTTAGAGTGAACTTTGCAAAAATCCTTTTCATCTATTGACAGTTGCTTATATTTTTTTAACAACTAGAATTCGAAAACAGAGCTGATATCCAACGACATTATCATATTACCGCAAGAAAAAATATTAGTCAAAACAAGCTTTACTACTAAAGAAATGAAAAATTGTACTGTTGAAGCAGGCCAATGTTTTTAGGCATATTCAATAATTATTCCTGTTATGAAAAAAGTAGTGTAACTAGTGCTATGAAACGAAAACAGTACTGGTTGTAATTTTATTAACCATAGTTAACAATCTTTCAGTTTCTTATAATAACAGCAGATTATATACAATAGAATAAGTTGTAATTTTACCGCAGTACAAGTTTACTGATGTATATTTGAATACCATTCCATTCTATATAACTATTCGTAACATGAAACTGATTTAAACGCATTGTATTCATGAGTATTGTTAAAGATACATATTGCTCAACTAAACTTAAAACTCAAATCACGTTTAGTATGCTTTTGAAAAATATGTAATGAAGATTCCTTTAAAATAATTTTTTACCTTTGAAGTAACTTATACATTAAGATGTTTTCCTAATGATTTTTTTATGAAATGAAACTGATTTCAAAGAACAGCTTTGGAATGAAAGTCATGAAAGCATTTACTTCGTTCGTTAAATAAAGATATCATTTAATAGGTATTGTTTTTTATATGTTTGAGATCATGAGTCAATTGAAGATAGACCACAATGGAAAACCTGGAAGCACTGGACGGCCTTTTCGTCCTATTGTGGGACTCCTTAGAAGTGCGCATCCACGATGACGCCTCTCGAGATTCAAACCCAGGATCTATCATTCTCACATGCGAGCACTTAATCACTAGGCCACTGAGCCGGCCGTCATCCAACGGTGTTTATGTCCAACTTCAACCAATCCAATCGACTCACGATCTCAACTATATAAAATTACTAAAATCTCCACAAAACCCCCTTCAGATATTGTTTTTATCCTAAACTTATGTAATTATCAGTTAGGCTATCGATATTTAACTTTAGTTTTTCTAGTTCCATGCACTATATAGACCGATAAATATATAAAGGTACTGATGAGAATAAAGATTTATGTTAAACTGAACTGATAAGATTGTAGTTGCAACCAAATTAATTCATACTGCTACATTAACCTTGATAGATTTTGATACATTTGTGCAATCTTTCTGTTTTTACAATAATTTCAACTCTTAGTTCCAGCGTTCAGATGAAAATGTTCATTGGATGTATGTTTTGTTTGATGAATTATAGTGTAGAAAAGCGGTTACACCATAAAATGCCTGTCAAATAAAATATCGAGTTAAAATTAAACAGTTTATAAAACAAAGAAATTGTATTATACACTATTTATAAAATAATGTAATACCTGTGTTAGGTCTAATCTTTAGGATTCACAGCTGAAAAGAATTACAGACTGACTGAAATTTTCTTCTTAATAGCTATTTCACTGATGCAAGAATTCATCAAGAGATTTCTCAAACAATCTCATTGATAATCAAGGATTTATACATTTGACAGCTTAATAAATAATCAAGCTATTTACTAATAATATCGTTATTATTCTCTTTCATCTACAACTGCACATCACTAATGTCGATATTATTTTACTTGTAAATATTAGGTTAATCTTTCACTTGATTTACTATTACAGAAGAAAACATGAGTCATGGCAACTGAATAGTTGAATGTATATATGTATTGAATAATAGATACAGTTCAGTTCAATATCAAATAAAAACTGATTCAATACAACATATAAGATTTTATCAATATTTAATGATGTTTATGAAAATCTTCTGTTTTTTTTTGGAGAATAACCATAATATCATACAATCTATTTCATTAAAATGTTAACTTATATTCTATAGGGATACAATAAGTCTTAACATCAATTTCAGATATATGATCAAATTTTTGATCAGAATAAAAGGAAATTAATCTAATTTGACAATTGAGAAAATTAATTATTTATTATTTTGCCTTGTTACTGACATTTGCATGACCCATGTAGGTAAATCAAATATAAGACATTATTTAAAGTATGATAAACAATATCTTTCTACTTATTGATATAAATAGAATATTGAGTAGTGAATGAATTTCATATTATTCAAAATAAGAAATGATGCTTATAGATACACAGATTTAGAAGTCAATTTACAATGAAACGAGATCGTACTTCTAACTAATATGAGAGTGGGGGTGTGATAATAAATTAATTAGGGTTGACAATCTTCCAGATGATCTAGATCTCGATCATATAGTTAACCATGAAGGATTATGATGAAATCCATGACTTACATTTAATGGATTAAATATTTTCGTGATGTAAAGAGGTAATAGATTATAATTATCAAGTCAGAAAGAAATGACGTTGAAATGATACATAGTTTGTTGACCTACGTTTATGGAAAAGAGTTCACATAGTTTGAGTAGCTTAAAAACTGCTTACATACAAAGTTTGAATGGCTAATTACAAAACATTTGTGACTTTATAGGCTGGATATTTCCATGGCTGATGTTATTTTCTTCTGAACTATAAACGAAATTTGATTAAGATAAAGATAATGGAACTTTAGACTTTCAAAGTGGCTATACCTACAGATGTGTGTATGTGTGCGTATAAACGGGTCATAGTATTCTTTTCTAGATGAAAATGTCTTGATTTTTATCTGACTTCACATTTTTACTCCGAAATTTACTCTTTTTATCAATATCCTGATGATCGGTTTTGATTACTTATTCTATTGCGAAATAAAAGAGAAATACCTATCCAAAACAGAACAGAACTATAAACACAAAATATACCATTCATAACTGTTAGGCACAATTTTCGTATTCAAGCTTGTCACTGTATCTTATCTAAGTTTTCGAAAACCATACAAGGATCATTAATGAAAGATGAGTAAGATCAATGAGAACTCAAATACACCTTTTGAAGTAATTGTAAAATGTGAATCGAAGAAAGCCATCTAGTTCATTAGTAGTTAAACGAAACACGTATATGATATTGTAAGTATGCACATTATTAGGCCATTTCCTACTTTAATTGAGCATATGCGTAACAGGATATAGAATTTTATTCTACAAACTCAAGAAAAATTATCTACATTCATTGATCTACTTTGTGGATAACAGTTGACGAAGACCAAATATTTACAAAAGTTTTCAGTTATACAAACTGCACGAAGTAAAGGTCTGTATCTCAAACTTGACTTTGTATAGTATATCCGAAAATGAATTGGTAATAACAAGAAGTATAAATCTATGATGTTGAGTGGTTTAGTGTATATAATCAAAAGATATCCTGACGTACATTCATTCTTACACGATCTGATAAACCAACCTTTCAGATTTTCCAAGCTCTTAAAAGCATCAGCAAATTTATTAAATCTATAATCTACAGCAATATATATTTTTACTTAATATACTTTAAATAACGTTATAAGATGACAGTTATTGTGTATTTGTGTAACAGGTGATTTTTCTAATATTCTACTGAGAATTTACTTCCAGTTTGTTGAGAATCAAAATTCATAGTCGATCTCATCACTTTTGATCATTAAGTTAATCGATATTCTCTTAATTAATGGAATACTTAGAATTTTATAAATTGTTTATGAACCTGTTTATTTAAGTATTGTGGTGTGAGCTACTTATATTCACACAAGTAGTATATAACGATGGTTGGGCATTGAATGCATTTCAGTAGAAGATCGATAAGAAGGAAAAGGAGACGAAACGCAATCGGTATGAAAATGTATGAACAATGATAATCGGAGACTATGGACTGATATTTACAGAAGGAACGGTCAAGATTGAGACAAACGATTGATAATTTGTAAACTAACTGTTTACTGTATGGTTGTCAGATTTTACTGAGATAGTCTGTAATTTTCGTGTCAAATACATTCGATTATCCCTATCAGTAATCTGTTCCCTACAGTATGATTTTCACATGCAACTTTTGACATCAAATAAAATTCTAATTATCAAATGGTTTATTATCAAACTATCCCTAATGGCTAAAATGGAGAGTTTTGTAAATAATCCTAATTTATTTTTTAACGTCCATAAAAACGTTTATTTGATGTGATCTATGAAGATTTATAAAAGTTTACTTTAGTTTCAGGCATCTTTAGATAATTTTATTGTTATAACATCTTGTCAAATTGATTATACAAATTTAGAAACAAAAAAACTAGTCAATATATTTACCAAAATCAGTAATCAATAATAAATTATAAGGCTAGAAACAGTGCATACTATGAGTGAAATGAAGTTCACGAGAATCATCTTCATAGTATATAGCGACAATTTTTAATTCTAGGCAAACTGATAAACAATAATTTTATTAGTCATAAAATAGGGCTTATTATCTTGAGTATTCTTTTGAATGCTGCAATGGGTAATTATGACTAGACAGAGGATTAGTCATGTCAGGAATGTAAAAAGTATCATCGATAACACTTAATGACGATTTTGTAATTTAATTGAAGTTAGTTTCGAATAAATTGAGCATTGGATACATTGTTATAATTAAATAATATATTTGTAATATCCCAATGATTAGAAAAATTAGATTTTCTGATGTTTCGCGACTTAGTGTGAGCCACCTCTTCAAAGAAAAAATTCAAAAGATTTTTTAATTGATTCTCTAAAAAAGTGACTTACACTAAGTCACGAAACGTCAGAAAGTCAAATTTTTCTACTCACTGATATATTAGAAATATTTATTCATAATTGAAGTTAGGTTTATAGATCAATGGATATCATCAGAAGTGATAGTCCCATGTTCAGTATTTGATTAAGAGTTATAAACTTGAATAAAATATTTCTACATTGATTCCTAACTATTAGTTTTTAATACCGGTTGAATTTGATCCATGACGAAATATATCCCAGAACTAATAGTTCATGACATCTTATTTATGATCATTATTTGTTATCATCTGGATCATGACATAATTCATGAAAATTATTATTTTTACTAAAAATATTTCAGTTTAAATGATTCAATTGTATGATTTGAATAAATCCAGTTGCTGATAGTGTTATGAAATGTGTGTTTTCAAAGTGGGGACAGTTATTACATTGCGATTAGAATGAGATGACATTATTGTATCATTAATAAGTGCGTAGACAGTTGGTAGCAAAAATCAAAATAACTACCATGAAGCTGATGTCGTTTGTAACGATTGCCTTGGAGCTTAATCAAATTTAGTAATTCCTTTTCCATTATGTTTATAAAAAGCCCATTAACCGATTTTATGTAATCAAATATATCATACAAGCTTATGTAACTTGCCTGACAACTGCAGTTTCGTAAAATTAAAACTTATCAACTGGTACATCAAATTTTTTCAATTTATTAATATTTACTCCTGTTCTTTTAAAGAAATAATAAATCGAAAGTGTACTATTGATGAGCCCTACACAATAGGACGAAACAGCAGTCCACTGCTTCCAGGTTTTCCATAGTGATCTAGCTTTAATTGACTCATGATTTCAACTTTTCAAAAAATAAATCGTCAAATTACAATTGACATTTAAATGTAAATTTTCTGTCTATATGTTACTTAGTTTTTCAAATGTATATAATCTGTCATTATGAATAAATCTTAAGAGAAATAAACGGTGAAAAGGAAACAAAAACTGTAGTATGACAGTTTACACGTAAATGTTAGACAATAATAATTCATTATTGATCAACTGAAAATCACTTAGTAGATTTTCAGTACTCTTTGATTTAATTTATTAGTTGTAAGGTAGGGTTTTTTTAATTCGTTTTTTATGAATACTAAGATTAAGAAAGTGTTAGATTAGAGATATAAGTCTATATGAGTCTATATTTTGTTATAGAAAACGTTTGCTTCATTTAAGATACTGCATTAATAGATTTCAATCCATTGTACAGAATAAATTACAGAAATGTCACCAATTAGGTTCATGGAGTTTGGTGATTATTATAGGCACGATACAAAACAGTATGTGCATTACGTAAGCCATGTAGTATGAACCTGAATGCTTTAGTCTGTCAAACCGTTTGAATTTAATCATAGAACTATTTTAAAATATTTGCTGAAGTAGTTCCATCATTTTAGTTATATCATTTTTAATTTCATGTCTGAAAAGTTTCCTAACGTCATGGCTCCGTATAAGTTATCTTCTCATGAGTCACCACCAAAGTATTTTGTGCAGAAATAGTTTTAGAGTTTCCGGATCTTATTGAGTGAATTTCAGTATGTGCACATATGTTTAATTCTTAAGAAGCTAATTTTTCAGATAATGTGATTCATTGATAAGATCTACGAACTAAACTGTCAGGATATTTATAATACTATAAACTTAGATTGTGATTTGTGGTACTAAATCAAAGTATGTTCATTTTTCCAGTCTTAGAAGACATTTTCATCTAAACATTATTGTTTGTAATGTCTTTTTGAGCTTAAAATTTTACTTGATCCCGAATAAATCCAGTCTATATTATTATATAACCTATTTGATCTAAGAGGTTTAAATAACCAGCTGGCATAAATGATTTATTTAGTCATTCACACAAATTCTACTTTGAATATGACTTCACGAAATTTTCAATTTTTTCCTAGAAATACAATGATCGACTTGTATTAGTAAAACAAAAACTGTGCATAGAAACACCGAAATAGTAATTAAGATTTTTTCTTTGCAAACTGTTATATCTCCAACTTAGATTCCTAGTGTGTCGCGTAATACTTGAGCACTCGAACGCTAGAACCCTCCCAAGTTGCAAAAGGAGAAGACAAAAGATTAGTAAGTAGGAATGTTATTCCAAACAGCTTCAAATATGGTATGTATTTATAGTTTTTGGCTGGAAGTAAATCATCATTTCGAACAGTCAATAGACACATAGGGGGCTCATCGTATTCATCCAATAGGGGAGCTACACGTCGATATCCTAGAATGTTCTGTTAGTGGTGATTGGATGGAATGTCTTCGGCTCTTTCTGGGCTTCTTGAGCTTCCTTGAGTTTGCCAACGAGCCATCCTTACACGAACATAGTTGGATATTATTAAAAAGGTAACTGATATATTAGTAATATTACAGTAAGTAAGAAATCAAATGTTTAGTGTGTTGCGACTTAGTAGAAGATACTTCTTCAGATTAATGGGACAACAAAATACTGTTTACTTAGTCTGAAAAAACATTTCACACTAAGTTGAGAAACATTAAATATCTAATTTATCACTAATTGGATATTAAATATGTTTTGTTGTTAATAATTTACCCAATACTCAAGGTATTTGAAGTGATCACGTATCTTTCACAACCTTGTTTTATAATTTTACAAAATCATTTTAGGGCACCGTTTATCTATTAGTGAATGCTTTTTATTCGCAAGCCTAAAATCTCAATACACAATTTTGTTTGTAGCGGGAACTGTTGTTTTATACCCTGAATATTTGTCTAATTGTTACTAGCCAATTATACGGTTTTATTATAAACATATTTTGAAATTATAGCAAATATTCAAACATATACAATCATTTTAAACTGTGGAAATAATTTTTTGAGTGATGGTTAAATAAATCACTTTGGTAATCGCTTGGATACGTAATAATTAAATCATGAGTTTTGTAGAATTTGTTTTGTTAAGACTGAAATATTGGATGCAAAGATCAGGAACATTTAGGTTTTGAAGGTAAATATGTTTCCTTAACTTGATAACAGTGTGTTTTAAAACCATGATTACAGAAGTTCATGTGTACTTAATACTAAAAAATTTAAATTCAATCTCAATTGTAGAATGTTTCAGGTATACTTTTTACATTCTACAGCAAAGAGCACGATGATCGGTTCTGTGATATGACACTATAATTAATAAAAACAACTTTCGTCGTCCAGGTATATAACCGGAAAATTAATTGACTTGATAGTCCGATAAACAAAGGAAAAAGGAACACACTGTCAATCATATTCTACGATCTAAATGAAGCTGCATGAAAAAGTGACTAAGCTTCGAAATGTGAGACATTAGATTTTTGTTTTGCTGATTTTGTGAAACGTAACTTGGTAACTTTAAACCTTAGAAGCCTTATTCTTGATCCCTTGTATAATTACCATTGTGACTAACGTGGACCTTCAGAACTAGAACATTGACCAAGTATATTCCAGCTTTAAAAGTTCTTCCATCTTAAAACAATTTATTAACAAAAGATATCATCAAATTTTGAATCATTAAAAATAAACAGCATTCTTAAGGTATTTTTGATCATGCTTAATTATTTAAATTAATTTAAATGGAACTCTATTCCTGTAACTGTTAATTAATTTAAATACTAACATTCAGTATCTGTAAGCTACCATAAAATACTTTAGAAGAATTTATTAGAATTACTTACGCCTGTTACCCCTCGTGGAGGAGAATAGGCCGCCCACCACTTCTGGTTAGCGGTTTTTCAGCGAATTAGTTTTCTACGGGATGGGATCGCTAACCCCATGTCCAACCCACCTCATTTACCCAGGCTTGAGACCGACAGTAACTCTATAAGAGTTACAGGCGGATTTAGTTTATTCCAAAGAAATAAAGTAATTTGATTTTCATGAAAGTAAAAATTGATGATTTTCAATAAAGGATTAAAATAATAAACAAACGGATACAATTGATTCTAATTAATTAATTAATTATTCCAAGGTCACATTGTTTGTTTATACGTTTGTCTTTGTTGTTGTCGTTGTTGTTTTATTTCAATTCATTAAAAGTAAATACATTTACATTAGATAAACCTAATTGTCAACAACAACAAAAATATGAAAAACAAATTTCTTAATAAAAGGTAGAATAATAATATATGCAAAATGAAAGATAATTAAATGGTTTGAAAGAAAATGAAAAAAAATGAAAAAAAAGAGATTAAATGAACAAACCAAGCAGAAAACTATAAACAAGTAAACATAGAAAAAATAGAAAAAAATTTCATTAATTAAAAATACCATTTCTTCTTCCTGTTTTGTAGAGCTTAGATCATAATTATGTTTCAAATGTATATAGAAACAATGTTTACTTAATCTGAATAATTTTCCTTTCTGATTAGACGATGATTATGATAGTAGAGCTTTAATTGAAATAGGTAGGAAAAAGTATTATATTGAATGGTACTTTCGTTGTTTTCTTTATATCCTTCTACCTTTATTTTGAAGGATTAATGAAGATATACCAAGTAATGAGACATTGAACTATATTTTTAATGATTGTTATTAATCAATAATTTGATTAACAATAACTTGCGAAGAATGTAACTAACGAATTGAAATCGATTTTTAAAATATCGTTCAACTAAACTATAATAATCATCTCACTGAAGATCTGCCTTGAGATCTCCATAGAGTTCTATTGAGAGCAGGTACGTGTCTGGAGTAAAATACTTCTCACCAGTAACACTAACTAATTATTAATCTATATCGTGAACTGATTGCAGTTGAAATTGTGGTATTCAACCACGATACAGCAGTTCTAATGGTCATCTGTTCGCCTTGTTACCTGAAGATCCTTAGTTCAATCCATGATAGGGTCACGGGTGTACACAGTGAAGGATTCTTATACTAGGATTAATTATTTTCGTAGTTGAAATCATGAAGCAATTGAAGCTAGACCAAAATGGAAAACTGGAAGCACTGGACGGCTGTTTCGTCCCATTGTGGGACTCCTCAGCAGTGCACATCCACGATCCCGCCTCACGAGATTCGAACCCAGGACCTATCAGTCTCGCGCCAGAGCACTCAACCGATAAACCACTGAGCCGGCATCCAACGGTGTTAATGTCTAACTTCAACCAATCCACGAAGTTTGAGCAACCGTGGATGCGTATTGCTGAGGGGCCCCATAATAGGACGAAACGGCCGTCCAGTGCTTCCAGGTTTTCCATGGTAGTCCAGCTTCAATTGACTATGAAAATACTGAAATCTCCATAAAACCCCTTCTGACCTAGGATTAATTAGTTGTCCAATACTTCATGTTTTTGTTGGTAACTCAATTATGATCAGGTAATAAAAAAAAGTTATTCATAGTCAAGTAATAATGAAAAAACCGAAATCTAAATTGTTTAAGATTTATTCTTTATAAGAATTAAGCTAGTCATTTGCATGAATCTAAGTTAAATCATGTAAGATAATCTTCCCATTATCCACCAAAGGGATTTATTTTTTTATGAATTAGGCAATGTTATTTCGTATTGACTGATGAAAAACAGACGTTTGCTATACTCAAAAAATTATAATGTTCTTTCTACTTTGTTCCTCGTCATTATTCGCTGTAGTGGATAAAGTTGTATCTAGTTTGTGGAATGAAGATTATCTTGATTACAATCGGATTAAGTAAGATGTTAAAAAAAACAATTATTTGGTATAGACGAATGTTAAGGTGAATTACACTTAATCATTTAACCGAACAAGTATAAGTACCTGTTTGTATGAATGATTACTTGATAATAATCATTCTGTATCATCGTTGCAAATTTGTTCGTTGAAAAAATATCTGATCAACTGCTAGGAAATCAAATCAATTTTATCAAGAATCGGCTAATTTTACTCCTGTGACTATGAGTACTTGTCAGTAAGGTATTACATTAGTCACGAAACATTTAACAGACATAGTGAAGATCAAAATTAAGGATTCTGCTTTACAGTCATTAATGTTATTTATGACTAACCTGAATACAACTACATTATTCAAACTGAATGCTTCATGATACCTGGTGAGAAATGTTTTTTTCCAGTACTGATGATTTATAATAGCTGTAAGCAGATGTTCAAACGACATAACATTTTCTATTTTGAAATATTTAATGGAAAGTTGTTTGATTCTCTCGCGATGTTAGTCACAGATTAATATTAAATGAGATATCATAGAAAAATAAAGAGAAATGGTAGGTTTTTGTTCCAACGTAAGTTCTTACATGCTACGCTGCCACTTTGCTGAGGGTGAAATGTAGGACTTTTAAGTCATTCAAAAAACAGTTAAGTCTTTGACCATTGAATGGAAATCCAACAGTTGACATTTATATCTTTCGCAAATTTGTTGTTTTGAACCACTGTCATCTGTTCCCATGGATAGAAACTTTTTCAAACCTAAAATGATTACTTTTCGAAAATAAGCAGTAAAATGTCAACTATCGTTTAAAGTAATCCATTTATTCGCCGCATAGTTTAGGCTGTTTTGAAGTAACTAATCTACCTTATCTATGAAACTCCAGATAATCAGTTTTTAAATCTAAATATTAGGTTATCATAATGTAAATAAATGTAAGACTATCGATCGATTTTCCACTTAACCATGTCAATTTGTGATATAACAGCTAAACTGTTTTTCCAGAACTCCAAAAGCAAATGACTTTAATTTGTATATGTTAAGGAATATGTTCTAAGTGCAAATATTAATTTTCTTGATTACATTCTATGGAATTTGGGGCATCGTAATCATAATAGTTCCCTTGATATTTGTGCAAAAACACAGGGGTAACACTGTTAAGTTCTTACTGTCCTATGAATTTCAGCTTTTTTGAAGTAATTGGTGTGACATCAATGGAGTATGCAAAAACAGATATATCTGACATAACTGTCATGTCAATTAGATGTCGAATACTTTTATACATTATAATTTTAATTCTTTATCAAACAATGGGTCATGATACATACATGTCGCTTATAAATCACCTTGACCGAAATGACATGACATTGATTTATTCAGACCTGTTTATTGACTGATCGCATCTAATATTCGTCTTGTTCCATTGTGCTATTTAAAGTTGGATTAATGTTAATTCGGTTATTTATTCTCCGAAGAAGTGGCTTACATTGAGTCGGGAAAAGTCAGAAATCTAATTTTCCCTACTCATTGGGATATAACAAATATATTATTTATTTATAATGGATCATAATAATTGGTTTAAATTTATAAAGTTATTGAAAAGTGACTAGCGAAACGTATGAACATCGAGTTTAAACAGTGAAAGGTTAAGTATTGATTATTTTAGTTAACTGAAAGTAAATTTTAATTGAGTAATTCTTAGTTCATTAATATCACGATTTTACTTACAGAATCTAATACTACCCTACCAAATATTTTGAGAAGTCCATTTGTAGTAATTTGTTAAATAAATATTATTCACCAATATTCTTTCATCAATCTCTTCATTTTACTAATCAATACTATATTCTGTTCATAACTTACTTACGTCTGTTACTCCCAATAGAGTGTAGGCCACCGATTGGCATTCTTCAACCTAATATTTCCTGGGCTTCCCTGTCTAGTTCTATCCAATTTTTGTTCATTCTTCTCATGTCTCCATTTATCGTCATAATTTGTTATTTGGTCTTCCTCTTTTCCTTTGACCTTCAGGATTCCATATGAGGGCTTTCCTCATGATGCACTTGGGTGATTTCCTGAACGTGTGTCCTATCCACCTCCAGCATCCTTTTCAGTGTAAAAAAGAAAAGTGTTTTGAAAAAATAATGACGAAGGGATTCATTCAATTTTCAGCTGCATACATATACCCCACCATATTCACTATATATTCCTTAATATCTAATAAGTTCCATAGTTGACGAAAGGAAATATAAGAAATCATAACGTTATTATTTTTATTTTTATTAATGAGACGAAATTCTCCTATTTTGATTTCATTCACACTATTTATATTAATTATAAAAAGACACAACGAATCTTTCTGATCTTTTGTAAATGAGTTAGGTAATTTACAAACGATGCAGTTTTGAGGTGTTTATGTGTTAACAGATGTAAAAGTTCACCAGTTCTAACATATGAAGTTACTTAATTATCTACCATTTCTTATATTGGCCTTCGTAAATTAACACAATAATAATGAATTTGTAACTATGGAGCCTGATGATGATGAAGTTATTGAAAGCAAATGCTCGCTCAAATATTTTTTTTATATCTTTTTTAAATGTAGTAAAAGTAGTTATTAGAAAACTTGCTTTTGTCAAATATTTCATTTCAATTCACCAGATTAGAGGAATAATTTTGTTTCTAAGCCTGATAGTAGACAATATTTATCTCTGAAAATTTCAATGAATAATTCCTCTAGTGTTTTTTTTTATAAAGTTGAATATTGAGTGGCACTGTAATCCATCCTTTATGGGACTTTATAGTTAGAGGAACATGGATTTGAAATAGAATGAAATGAGAGTCCCAAGATCCAGTACTAGGCAGTAACTAACTTTACCAAAATACATGTAAATAACTTACGATATCTAGGTAATTCGATCAGGATGCACATATTCCAAAAGTGATTGATTAATTACAGTTCTTCATATCAGGTAGAAGATGCAAACTGTTACAAATTTTGTTCTTTTTCATGTTCTTAAGCATGTAAATTATATGAAAACAAACTGTTATATTGTTACATTCTCTAGTGTTTCAGTTTATATGTTATAGTTAACACTGATTTCATCAGAACCTAGAGGTTAATATACTTTTTACGAATGATTATGAACATCTGAATTCCTTCACAGTATTTAATACGAACTTAAGGAGTATGCCAAAGTAAATAATTTTCTGCATACTCTCAAACATTCATAAAAAAATATAGAAACATATATCGAATCAAGAAAAAAAGTATGTAAACCCGGAAAAAAAGTGTTTTTTATGAGATTTTCATTCACAGATGACCAAACAATGAATAGAATTAATAAAAGAGTAAATTCAGCTTTATAAAACAGGTTCCTTGCAGAGAAGTTTTATATAACACTATTCCCAGTAAAACAAAGACACATAAATGTCTATCATATATCACATACGATCTGATGTATCAGTTTATATGTACATGCAAAGGTACGTGGAATAAGAGAATAAAAAAGGGTTTCTATTTGTTTTTAATAATCCGCATCTCCCAACATATTTCTATAGGACGCCATGAACCTAGATATGAAACATAATGTAATTCAATGAACTCATAAAAAGTTATCAAACAGAGGTCAAATTCCACTGCATACAAATTTGCACCATTCATAGAAATCAGAACACTTAAATTTTACCTATTTATCTAAAAAGAATCAGTATTTGACCTCCAATTTCTATTTTCCTTTTTAAACTATCAAAAATCTGGTTATCTAACATAATAAAACTATCTTAAAATTATAGAAGTATCCATTAATTAAATCGATGAAGTTGTATTTAGCTGGAGTGAAAAAGGAAAATATCCAATGGATTGATTATCTTCCTCAAATGTTTCTCATTTCTCAATAGTCAATAAGTTCTATTTTCATGTTTTATCAGTAAATATCAGTAAATGGACATTAATAGATTAAATGGTTGATAATTCTATACAAGATACATCAGTCGAAAAAGGTCTGACACAACTCAGGATACAAATATTTTTTACAAAACATGTATAATTGAATTAAACACTCTTAACAGTATAGTATGTTATGGCTTACGTTAACCTGTCTAGTTGACCTTTAAATTTTCATATAAGAAATGTCTTAACAAGGACATTATGTATGATTAGATTGTTCCAAATGTATTGCGCAATTCTATCACATAATTCTGATCAACTTTGTCTTCTCATTGCATTATCGAAACTCTAATCAGTAAAACGACAAATCAGAAGGGATTTTGTAGAGACTTTAGTAATTTTATGGAGGTGAGATCATGAGTCAATTGAAGCTAGACCACCATGGAAAACCTTGAAGCACTGGACGGCCATTTCGTCGTTTCGACATTAACACCGTTGGATGCCGGCCGGCTCAGTGGTCTAGTGGTTAAGTGCTCTGACACCAGACTGGTAGGTCCTGGGTTCGAATCTCTTGAGGAGGGGTCGTGGAAACACAATTATTAGGATTCCGCATCATTTGGATGAAAAGACCCTCCACTGCTTCCACGTTTTCCACGTTGGCCTAGCTTCAATTGACTCATGATCTCAACTCTATAAAAGGATAAATCGTTAATTATTTTTTTTAAATCAACAAAAATATTACTTTTGTTTTGTTGAATATAATGTCACATATGTGTTTTTTTTTTAAAAGAGACAATATGCTGGCTCTCATGAACGTAAAGACATATAAAGTCGTTGTTTTGATGATGATATAAATTTTATGTTTTTTTTTAAAAAAGTAATTATCTATTTAATCTTTGTAGGTATAAGCAAATTTAATTTCCATATCAATTCTATACTCTATTTATGATTGTTATTACTTACTTACGCCTGTTACCCCTCGTGAAGGAGCATAAGCCACCAGCCAGCATTCTCTATCCAACTCTGTCCTGGGAAATCCTTTCCAGTTGTTATTCATCCTTTTCACAACGTAATGTGTTCTTTGGTCTTTTTCATTTTCCTTCAATATTCCAAGTTAGCATATGCTTCGTGAAGCAGTTTAGTGATTTCCTCAATGTATGTCTGATGATTGTTATGGCTAAATACAAAAATAAAAAAACAACATTAGTTGCATCATGTGATGATCAGTTTATATGAAAATGAATTTATTTTTTTAAGAAATTGTAATTTTTGATTTTCTATGATTAATTTTATTGACGAAACCGGATAACAAAAAAACTTTAATATTAACACAAAACTCACTTTAAAGAAATCAAATTTATCTCACTTGATTTATTCATTTATTTGAACACATAAGTATTGGTACAGTAGGGCACCAGATATATATGCGCCACAAAAAAATTGTCATTTCATTTTAATTGTGTGAGGGTTATGCTCAGACCGAAGCAGTTGATTTTTTTAGGGGGTCAAACTCCGAGCCTTTGACCTAAAGGTCTGACCCTCAATGCAGTGGAACATCGTGAAGAGATGCAGTCCCATGGTAGCCGTTGACCAATAATTGGTTCAGATGTCTTTTGTTACTTCAGGATCCCGGAACTCATGTGCACCATTGGTTCGGAATCAGAGTTTCTTAACCCCTGAGGTGGACTTTCCGTATCCACTGGCCCTGTTAAAGCGCCAGACATTCGCTTTTCATCCTCTCAATTTCGTAAACAGCCCCGCTACGCCATGAGAAGGCAGTGAATAGGACTTCCCTGGCAGATGCTGTATATGTGGCTGTGTGACAGCATTTCAGGAGAGAGAGGGTGGGTCCTCTCCACTCTCAGTCGTACCAATGCATTCGGGGCAATTAACTGTAATCAACTAAATTAAAATAAGTCGATAAATTAATGTTTATCAAAAAAACTCACTGTAATTCATCATTCAATGTATAGGAATTTATTGCATTCGTTACCCTTAATAATTTTGCTAAATTATTGATAGAAATCTTATTATTAATTTAAAGTGGTTACTTAACTGATGCATTTACTGTATATCAATTTTTTGGTAGTTAAGTTAAATGCAAATAAATGGCAATAATAAATGGATATTTTGGCAATTTAAAGTTTATGAGCATTTAACCCCTAGAATTTGTTGAAGATTATTTCGCACTAATTCTCACAAAAGTTTCAAATCCTATTTATTTAAATCTATTGATGATAAGAGATAAAACAAACATTCAAAAGATTTGAAGGATATAAAAAACTATTATCAATATTGAAAAGTTAAAAGTTAAAATACCTAATTTTTCAAGTTGTCTATACTGTTGTACACAGATTGGCAAGTGTAGTTATTAGAATTTATAGAGTAATTAGCTGATGTTCTTCATATCCTTACAGTAGGATTTTGATTAGAGAATGTGCAACGTTGCTAACTGCTTTTCATTTTTTTTAACTCAACAACGTGTCCTACATTCTTTGCTATTCAGTCATTATTTCACTGAAACTAATATTTGCAATTCATTGTTATGCGGTTGAAATACAGTTACATTCGAAATCATTTGAAATATAAAGTATTACCATTCGATATTGAATGATGAAAGTTGCTTGATTATAAAAATATTAATGACATACTGCAGTGTGGGTTACTTATATCCACATAAGTAGTATATGGTGATGGTCAGGTATAGAATGTATTTTGAAGAAAGATCGATTAGGAAAGAACAAGAACGAAGCGCTATTGTTATGAAAATGCATGATCAAGGAAATCGGAGAAGACGGAGTGATATTTGCAGAAGGAACAGTTAAGATTGAGACAATTGATTGTTATTTTGCAAATTAACTGTTTACTGTATGGTTATCAGATTTTAGTGAGATAGTCTGTAATTTGTGCTTGAATGCATTCGATTGTCGCCAGTCGTGTTCTTGTTAACTGCAAAACGACCTAGAATAAATGAGATACTATTGTAAAGTTTCACTTGAACAAATCTAGGTACGTATCTCTTTGAGTCACAAGACTACACTACGTATGGGTTTTTTTCATATTTGTAATGTTTACAGAACTCTTTCTTTGTCTGTCATCTCACATATTTGTATATATATGTTCATATGCAGACATGTCCTCAGGAAATAAATTAATTTTCAATTATTGACATTAGTTAAATCCATACAAGTTTTAGATTTTTCTTTTCTCTTGAAGATAATTGTAAGCAGAAAACGAAATACTATCATATGAAATGGTCATTTCGATCAAGAAAATTTACGTTGTGTTTAAATAATCAACTTTTGTTAAACTGATAGCATGTTAAACCATCTCAGTGGTTTAAAGGTTAAGCGTTTGTTTGTAATCGATTGAATTTTTATTGTTATTTCGTAATCGGTTATACAACATTTCTTCAAATAAAATATACTCAAATAACGACACATGGTACATGAGCAGTCAATCTGCAATACCGTTTAAATGTACTTCCAATTTCTAACAACTATGTGATTTTCAAAGAAAAGGATGCATTTTTGAACTATTCTAGTATCAAGATTGGGACTCGAACCCACGACCACAGAGTGAACTGCGACTTGAACTCAGCGCCTTGGACCGCTTGGTCATCCTGACCACCTTCTTGAACTATTGATTATCATATTTTTGAAAAGAGAAAAAGTATAGTGGTAATAAATCAAAAGGATATGCTTTCTTATTAAGACATTTTATCATGATCACACGAAGACTTTATACTACTTCTTTAGAAACTATCATACATATGTTTCATTCCTACAAAATCGAATTAATGAAATAAAATTATTCGACTATTATTTATTATGGACTGATCATATGAAAATGATGTTAAACTACTGAATACTAAAATATTTTTATGAAACTTCATGCATTGCTTACTATGAATAGTTGATTTATTGTGTGCTTAATTCACTTATATATTTTGCAATCTTTTTTTAGTTTCCTGGTTTGTAATGTTTGCTCAACCTTAGCATACCATGAATGGTTATCCTATTATCTGTGATTCCGATCTGTTCATTAATATTTTCAATGTATGAGATAAGTTATTATCATTGTGATGCATATTCTATCTGTCGATAAAACAGTGTGACTATAATTTATGAACGAATTTTGAGAGACGGTAAAGTCGCCTTGATAATGTCCACCTAATAACTAGGACTAAATAATGATTATAAAGTAGTGTGAGTTATCAGAATTGTGATTTATACTTGATGATTGGGGTTCGGAATTAAATTTATAGTTTTCACCTCGTAATGACATCAGCTGAAGTGCCAAAACCCTATATTGTCAAATGGACGAGAGAATTCTGAGCGGAAATCCAAGATCTGTTGTCTTATATCTGATTGGTTCGTCCATAAATACTAATCTCACCGGCGGTCTCCTTTTCAGACATTAAAAGCGATTAATCTGTTTGATATATCTTGATAGTTTAAAAAGAAGACAAAGATTATCAGAACAATGTGATATATTATTGCAATACATTTCGCAAAATCAGATCACATGTATACCTGCTAAGAACGTTTATATATAAAGTATTAAACGGTTGAATAGACAAATAAATGATAAGAGGAAACAAAGATAATTTTTTTTTAAAAAGTATAAGGATAATATGATACTCACCGTTCTGGGTAATAAAACAATATTACCAGGGTAGATTAAGCATGACAACAAACTGTTTTTTAATAAATACAAGACGTGTTGATTTTCTTATGGTTAAGGCTTCAATAAACTTAAGTATACGCTCTTGATCACTTTTGCATAACACTACAAAAGTCGTGATAAGATCAATCTGATGACCTGATTGAACTATATTTTTGTCAAAAAAGGACGATGAATGTTTATCATCTATTCTCAATGGGTTATTTGATTGCATTTGTTTTGGCAGCCATTCAGGTACATATTCAGACGACCTAATTTCAAGATCACGATTACTTCCCCTATGTATGTGTCCCCTCACACATGTTGATCGATAAACGTAATAGAATGTGACGCGTTTGTTTACATGACGTTTAGGTTCTTGTTGAAGTATGGACCATGTTTTTTCATTGATAATCACCTTTGCTGCCTATCACGTTTTATTTCAGTAAAAGGTTACTTGACTCGCTTCTGAATAGTTAGGTGGTATGGACTGGCTTTTATGTGCCAAAAATATGATACATCTTAGTACACTGCAGCCTTTCCATCGATCTATGAACTTCAGAGGATAACCATCGATTAATGTTTTATTCAACAACCTTACTTCCTCATCAATAGCATAAGGTTGTGCTTATACATATATATATAATAAATACGGTCACTATTCTATTACTATGCACAAATCAACTTTCATTTCACTATAATTCAATACAATATTTTTTACATCGTTGAAATCATGAGTCAATTGAAGCTAGAACACCATGGAAAACCTGGAAGCACTGGACGGCCATTTCGTCCTATTGTGGGACTCCTCAACAGTGCGCATCCACGATCTCGCCTCAAGATTTATATATTTAGAAATTAATCTCAACTAAAAATAAAATAATCATCTGTTTATTTCCTGTTATTCTTAAATAATATTTTTTTTAATTTTATGATTATTTTATTATAATCAATAAACAGTTTATCAAACGACAATCTAATGAAGAAAAATGTAATTTCCATTTTCTGTTTCCGTTGAACTTTGGTTATATGTCAATGTATTTTCATTTTAATAGTTATACTTTAATTATTTACGGATATTATGTGTATAGAACTATGTATGTTTATGTGTATTTGAGTTAGTCCCATTGAATAATCCTAATAACTACAAGCCTTTTTTCCTTTTTATTCAAAGCAATTCAAAAGGATCCTAGAAGAAAATAGTTCAGTTGCTTTTGTTGTTTGTTTTTTACTTGTTTATGAAAATGTAAGATAGAGAATAATGTTAGATTTGATATGTATCATTAAGGTAACAAATAAAAGAATCAGGGAGGAAATAGATAAAGTTTTTTCAATAGTTTGGCCTTAATGTTTTACTTAGAACATTTGAATAGAACTCGTATAAAAAACTAGGATATATATATATACATTTGAATGTTGAATACAATGTATAGCTTTGTTTGGGTTACTTGTCAGATAGTTATCTATGTAATATCTTTGTATATTCAGAACATGATGTTATAATGTAGTTTTTTTCCATGTAAATTAAACAGTAGTAAATTATCTCTGAACCGGGTACGAAATATAAGATGTTTAAATTCTTGAAATACTGGATACAAAAAAAATAGTGAACTGTGTGAGACAGTTTCTGATACCGCTGTATGTGAATCTCTATATGTTTTTTTTAATGCATTGCGAGATGACTGATTCATACAGATTGTATGTTTGAAGCAAGTATTATTTGTAAATGGTGCAGTTCACATAAAACTTTTCTAATATGAAAATTAAAATGTTACTCATCGTTCAAAAATATTTCCCCTTCTAACTAACAACAGTATTGACGGATGTTTTAAAATATTTTAAATAATAGTGTAGTTGAAAAGAACACACGTAGGGACAATCGAAAGTATGTGACCACAAAATTACAGAATCTCTTAATAAAATCTGAGAATCATACAGCAAATACCTTATTTGCAAAATATCAATCAATGGTCTCAAACTTGACTGTTCCTTTGCAAATGTCAATCAATCGTCTCAGACTTCACTGTTCTTTCATTTCGATACCAATGTCTTTCCATTTCCATTCTTTCCTCCTCGATCTTCTCGACCTTCTGCTGCCAGACATTCTATTCCTGACTAGCGTTATATACTACTTACGTCAATATAAGTACCACACACCACAGTCATCCCCCTTTTTAAAGTTGTCGTTCTTGCATTGGTTCTGCTCACCATGCCACTTACTTCTTTTGTACAACAGTAGTAAATTAGTGAAACTAAATCTGTAGTATTTCACTTCCCAAACAGGAAAACTGTAAATGTATGACCACTAAATTACAAATAAGGCTGAGTGCTGACCTCTCAGTCCTGAAAAACGATTTATGTTTCAAATTGAAAACGATGGGGGTCGACTCAGTAATCAAAAGATAGTGCAACCACTGAAAACCCTAAAAGTACTAGGTTTCATTTATGTAAAGTCAACAACCAATTACAAACGAATATATATTTTAGAAAGTCCAAAATTGAAGAAATATCCCATATATTACAAAATAGGTCAATGACAGTTTAATGTAAGGCCAAAAAAAATAATTTGTAACCACTTCAATCCAAATGATATAAGATATAATGAAATCCATGAGAGAAGATAATATTTCTTAAATATGAAAGTACAGTGAATTGATTACCATGAAGAACACCTTCACCCAATTAATCATAAGTAGTTTTGATATGAAACAGTCAGAGGAAAATTTTCCTAATATATACTGAGTTCATGTTTGTGGACATAGAATTCGTTTCTCATACAATCCTTAGTAATCTATCTGACTTATGAAAATAATGAGAAACAATATTAAGAATTTTTCCATCTCATTCATACTATTTGATACAACACCGACCATATTATTTAAAAAAATCCACTATGGCTATATGAGATTGTGTTTAAATATAATCTTTTTTTAATAACAGTTTGACGTTGTCTAGTAGGAAAACAAACTGATATACACCAGTTCAACGCATACCTCTTGTGTTTTTTATATAATGCGCTTTAGTTTAGCTTATTACTCAAGCATGAATATATTTATATATAATGCATTCAAGTGTTTCATTGATTGCTGATAAATATTTTAAAGCAACAGTTTGATTTTATATCAACATTTGTATATTACCCTACACTTATTTTTTCAATATTTTTAAAACCCTTTGTTTTTATTTGAAAAAGTTGACTATATTGATTTTTACCATAACTATCGCCATTTACAACTTTAGTAAACATAAAATTTATTGGAGTGACGATTTAAGGAGATTGTAGTAATTTTAATATTTGTATTCATGATTCAATCTAATATTGAACACCAATGTAACCCTGAAAGCACTGGACAGCCGTTTCGTCTCAGTGGGAGACTCCTTGGCAGTGCGTAGTCATGATCCCGCATGCGGGACTTGAACCTAAGATCTTCGGTCCCGCACATGAATACTTAACCTCTAAACCACTGAGCAGGCATCCAACGGTGTAACTGTTTTTTTCCATCTTATCATAATTGATTAAGTTTAGTTCCGACAATTGTTATGAAAGTTTACATTTTGTTTGAATGAATTTCTTACTAAATTAATTAATCAGTTCATGATGTTCCAAAACGCAGTGAATTGGAGCTTTTTTCAGTTACTATTAAGTTATATGTTTAAAGTAAAATTACTTTAAGTATAATATTTACTTTTGGAGTATTTTCTAATTTATAGTTTCTACTGATTACATTTAAACATGCAATCTATTTTTATTGTTATTGCTGACTTATAAACTTCATTGGTTGAATATTTTCGTATAAATGACTATAAATATTATTGTAGATCACAATAAAGGTTGATGAAGAGCTGATTGAAAACAGTATTATCCACTTGTATAAACTATTCTAGTTATAAGCAGAGATGAATAGTGGCTAGCAGTGGAATCCAGGATGCGCGTTTCGTCCATCTCGGCTTACCATGCTTGTGAATTAAGGCTATATCGAGGCAATACGCACAGTATGCACATATGCCAATTAGAGTTGCAGTCCTAACACATCGATGGGAAGATTCAAACAAACAAAACTAAATGAATTTACTCTAGTTATAGACAGTAGGAATTTTAAATGTGATAAGTATCTGATAAGCATGTCTACCTATTTATCCGAAAATGCTTACATTAAACGGCATAGAACAGTTGAAACTTGAATAAACAACTTTGCAGTTGTATTTTATTTCATCATTATCTTTTTAGAACAGAACTACTTTTATTCTAAATCAGTAGAACTTGAAAGTTGTTTTTTCCACCGATTGTTTAAACTTACATTAAAATGGACTATTTTGAAATGCTTTTCGAAAAAGTGAAATGCTTCCATTTTTATCTAAAATCTATATTTTACCTTTAAAAAAATACTCTAAGCTTCAGTGTACAACACCGTTTTCATAAATACTAATCTCATCAATGCAATTAAAACTAAAAAACTTCATATATAATTTATACACTAAAGGTAACCCTATAAGTTGTTTTATTCATCTAGTTTTAAGGAACGTCGACCTAAAATTAGCATTTTCAGTTACAGCGATCTTATTTCAAACGTAATTTATAAATGAGTAAAGATGGATAAGGGCTAGCAGTGGAATCCAGAACGCGCATTTAGCCCTATTTGGGACTCGTCACCTGCATGTTCTACTGCTAGCCACTATCCATCTTTGCTCATAAAGCTTGCGACTTCAGGCAATAACCAGGCAGTCCGTACAGGATGCACACATGCCAACAAGAGACTGACCAGTTGCAGTCCTGAACAACAATGGGATGATACAAGTCAACAACACCACGTGAATGCAAATTTTAAATGTTTATATCACCTGAATCAAGTGGTAAAAAATATGATGTAACTTTGAAATGTAAATTGTAAATTTCACCCTTCTACTTACTTCAGTGTTTCGTTTGTTAATGTGAAGCTTAAACATATACACATACTCTTAAGACCACTTCAACATTTATCTCATTTATTTGCCTACTTATTTGATTTCATTATAAGTAGAATGATTTAAATTTTAAACTACTTATAAAATGTAGTGTTTCAGGGTAAAATATTACTTAATAAGAATTGATAACTTCTGCTTTACCATACACCTCTATGTTTGACCATACTCTACTGTCTAAGGTATCATTGTGAAGGAATTAATTACTGTTGATGAAATTCAGTTTTTATTGAAGGTACAACCTTGCAAGTTCTAGAAATATTTTTAAATTTACTACTTTGGAATCAAATAAGCAACTTGTAATTATTCATGTACATCAAAACAGACTTGCATGATATTGAGAACTATCAGTGTTTGCTTATTGAATATCTGTTTTCACAAATGAGTTCTTATTGTGAAAAAGAGATAGATGACATCCGTTTTCGACTCTTTTTTTGATTGGATCTTTTTCATCCATACATAATTAAGATGTAATTCTTAAAGATAATAATTTAAACACATGAAATCAGCTTATAAGAGTGTGAAGTTATAACTGTTTGCTTTTACTGAAAGTAACCCGTTTATTTGGTTATACTAATTATTTATTGTATATAGCGATTCAACTATTTAGAATTTGTCGTCTTATGAGTTATTTATATTAATTTAAAGACAGTTACATCAAGCTGAATTATGTGAACAAAAGGGTGCTAATCGTCTAATTGACATAAACGGAGCCAAACTTATAACCGGCGTTATGATAATAAAATCATAAAACCTTCTGGATATATAGAGTCAACTGTGTTCGATATTCTAGAATTCATTATGAAATCAATAAAGTTAGGAAAAAGACATCTGAAAGCAATTTGAATAATATTTAGGAAGAACAAGAAAGAAAAAAAAGATTTAAATACGATGCAGTTGACTAGAAATAGACTTAGTGTATATGACCGTTTTTGTAACCTTGAATAGTGGGTTCGCTTTTAAGCACGAATTAACTGTGGTTTAACAAAATCTTTCTATTTATGTTGTTATGTGAAATCGTTTTAACAAGTTTTCGTATTCAATATCTTGTTAATCGATTGAACTTAGATCAAAAAGATGTATGTTTTCTTAATACACTTCATAAGAAATCTGAGCTACTGTACAACTTATTGCTGAAAAATGTATAGCATTTCGACAGAATTTTACTTAGCTCTGTACAAATTATGTAATCATTAGTCTTTCAGTGAGAACTTTTTCTCTCGTTTTTTGAACATGTTACTTGATTTAATTAATTTGGTAGTTAAACGTATTTAGGATCACTGGGTAATAGTTACATAAATAGAATGTAAAAGCAACTCTAATCGCAATATTATCAATCAAAAGTATTACAAACTAAATTTTTCATCAAGCATCATTTAAATATATATACATATAGCATCCTAAACACTGAAAAGACAGATCAGGATAAGGTGTATATATTGAAGTTGGTCGGATATTAATACACTAGTTATGACAAATCATAGAACATCTTTACTTATGAGCAAAGATAGATAGTGGCTAACTATGGAATCCAGGATGCGCGTCTTGTCCTATTTGGATTTACCTGCATCTCGATGCAATCCACACAAGATATACATCTACCAATCAGAGATCGACCAATTGAAGTCTTAAACATTATTAAGAAGATTCAAATAAACAAAACAAAATGAATTTAAGCTTTATTTATGATTTATTGAATTAAAATATTGACTATCATCGTCTAGGTAAATAAACAAAATACAGTCTGAACATATAGGAATCTCAGGTTTTATTTGTTCAATCATAAATAATAAAAAAATTTTTCCTAGAAATTTGAAATAAATAAAAAAATTGACTCAATAATTCTCTTTTAATTCATCATTTACAATTTTTTTTTAGAATTTTTTTACATACTTAACCATATGTAACTGACAGTTTAATTAATCAGAAATTTAAGTAAATAAAAAAAACAGAACAGCCTTATTTTAGTCTATTCCCAACCTATTTTATTTGACCGTTAAAAAATAATTGAAACCGAAAGGGAGATGGAGAAAGAGAGAGAGAGAGAGCTAGTGAAATAAATGGAGAGAGAGGAAATGAATCACTGAAAACAAACATTAACAAAAAATACACACAGTCATACACCAACACACAATCTCCTTCAAAAAAAATAAAAAATAAACTCACAAATAACCAAGCTACTGAATAAATCGCTAAGTAAACCAGTGAAAATAGAGAAAAATATTTTTTTTTAAAAGGAGAGAAATAACGTCACGAATATGTATATTTGCCCAAATATGTTTTATTTAACGATTCATAATTGTTTTTTTACTCTGATCCGATTTGTAAGTCAAACCTTATGGAATAAATTTTTTTTTCCTTTATTCTATTCTCAATTTTGTTTTGTGTTAAATACCTGGTTTATCAAATCAATTTTAATTGGTGATAAAAGTATCTTGTATATATAGGTATATACAATATAGGCTGGTAATAAAGTGAAATTTTCCAGCCACTCTAGGAATAGGTTATGACAAATCTCTGGTAACTGATTATTATTACGAAGTCTATTATTCTTAAAAGTAGAAAATATGGATTTAAAATGTTAAATATTCTCAAAAATTTATTTATTTATGAACACTTTTGAAACCTGGTTGAATGATTTAGAGGTTAAGCGTTGATTCGCGAGAGCAAAGGTCTTTGGCGTAATTCTCATCTGCTGAGTTCTGAATGCTTACTGTCGAAAAGTCATGTACTACAATGAAATGGTTATCCAATCTTTTCAGGTTTCCGGTGATTGTCTAACTTCTTTTGGTTCGGGATTCCAATGATATTTAAAACATATTTCAATCAAATGAGTGAGATCATAATTTATGAATGACCTTCGTGCTAATCTAAACTGACCTTGAAAGATTCAGCTACTCTTTAGGGTTTAAACAGGGTAATAAATAAATGTCAAGAATTAAGATTACGGGTTTTGAGTTATAAGTAAGAGTTATAAATTTGTACTAGAATTTTCATCACGAACTTAAATCGCCTGTTATACTGAAATTCTATTTAGCCATATGGATGAATGCCTTTTGAGCCAAAATTCAAAACTTGTTATTGTGAATTCTATTGACGCATTCATGAATTATAGTCTCCTCAACAAATGCTTATTACAAATTAATCCCTTTAGCAAACAGAAACACATCAAAAATAACAAAATTGGTGGAATAAACTACACTAATTCTATTTGACGTCTTCTCAACCGCTGAAAACAGTCCAAGATTATAAAGAACAATACGATTATATACAAAGGTTTAACATACTTTAGTTGTTAAGATTGAGATAAATGTTTAGAACGAAACCAAAAACCATAGGAAGAAGAAGAAGAACTAGACTACAAAATATACGATTCAATATGTTTAAGGATGGACGCTTATTTCTATGTTGAAAAAATACAACGTAAATAATATTGCCAAAATAAAGCAACGATTTACAGAATTCCCCCCCCCTGAAGATTTTAAAATACCAAAAAATCCATAACCAGCATTCTTGGCATCTCTAACCTACCAACATTATCTGCATTGATTTTATTTTAATTCATTATAATCACTTGTTTTTTTTTCTTCTTTTGGTTTATTTTGCCGCGACATCAATCTCTAAAAGAATGAATTATTTAAAAGCTTCGGGAAATTTGTCGAAACTATGACAACAGGGTTTGTATTCATACATATATATATAATTCATTACAGAATATTGAATTGGACAATATTGTCTTTCATATTGATGAATTTAAGCAACTATAAAATCTTTGTTTGGAATAGGTAGAATAAGAACAATTGAACAAAACATATTCATAAAGTCAAAATTCAAATTATAAATTTTCTATATTTATTCACAACTAACAAATAGCCAGTAAAACTGGACTTCATAATTTATCGTATCATATCATTTGGTAAAAGAAAGCAACATCAGATAGTAAACTTAACAATAAGAAGGTACATAATTCAGATAATAATGTCCGTTTCTCTTCTTTATTCATTGATAAAAAGAAAATAACTGACTGTTAAATAATGTTTAGTTATCATGAAAATAGATGATAAAAACATTGTAAGGATCCATTTGTTCCTAATAATCAATTATTAGTAACATATTCTCCTGTTACTTACGCCTGTTACCCCCAATGGAGCATAGGCCGCCCACCAGCATTCGCCAACCCACTCTGTCTTGGGCCTTCCTTTCTAGTTCTATCCAATTTTTGTTCATTCTTCTCATGTCTATCTCCATTTCTCGGCGTAATGTGTTCTTTGGTCTTCCTCTTCTCCTTTGGCCTTCCGGGTTCCATGTGAGGGCTTGTCTTGTGATGCAGTTGGGTGATTTCTTTAATGTGTGTCCTATCCACTTCCAGCGCCTCTTCTTGATTTCCATCTCCACTCGCTGGAATCTGGTTTGTTTTCTCCCACAGTAGGTTGTTGCTGATAGTGTCTAGGCAACGGATCCGAAGTATCTTGCGTAGACAACTGTTAATAAACACCTGTATCTTCTGTATGATGGCTTTTATTGCTCTCCACGTCTCCTCCCTATACAGTAGAACTGTTTTGACATTTGTATTTAAAATTCTGGTCTTGGTGTTGATTGACAATTGTATTGAGTTCCAGATGTTCTTTAGTTGCAAATATACTGCTCTTGCTTTGCCGATCCTCGCCCTCACATCTGCATCAGATCCACCGTGTTCATCGATATTCTCCTGTATTAACTATATAATGTAACTTAAAATCTTTATATCTTGAAATGAACGAGAATAATTAAAACAACTTTCGGAGTTTTTTTCAGTTTTTCCCTTATCTGTGTTAAATAAATCAAGTGTAATGGGTAAAAAAGCGGAGGTATTGACTATTTAATTTATGTTGGTTCCATTCTAGATGAATTACATTTTACTTGTTACAGAGAATACAGTCTTCCTTTTCTGATCGAATGATTGGTGCTCAAACGACAGTTTGAGTTATTTGACCAGTAATTTAATTTAAGAAACAAAGACTATGATTGTTCATTATTCTAAAGTGATTATCAGGTAATTTAGAAATGATGCCAACTAATTGTCTCAAAATAATAAGAAATATTCATTCAATTCCAAACAAAAAGATTTTTATACTATTTTTTTCCAAAGAAAGGAGAACACCTTCAAATGTAAATGGCTTTAAAATTATTCATAAATGATCTAAACCATGTTCGTTGTTATTTTATTTGTAAGAAATTATATTTTATTGGTCACATGTTTCGTATATAACTGATGTCTTTTTAACATTATATAGATAAACATCACTCATTCTAATGTCATGTTTATGTGTGAAACATAACCATCAACATAATTGATTTGAGGTTCCATTTTGATAGGCAAAATGTATGAACTGTTCATTGGAAAAACATCAGATATAGTTTAAAATTTATCACGCGTTTCAGTCACTGATTCTTATGAAAATGAAATATTTTGAAGTTAATTATATTTTTATAAATGATAGCGCAAATGAAATCAAATGCTTGATTTTTTTCTATGTGCTTTTATAAAGAACAAAACTTCTCAGTATGTGGCGGAGATTAGGTTTTTGATTGAAAAAATGAATGGATTGATGTTAGACTATCATTGAAAACCTGGAAGCACTTGACGAACGTTTCTTCTTAGTATGGGACTCCTCAGCAGCGCACATCAACTATCCTGCTCGCGGTATTCAAACTCAGGACCTTCGGTCTCGGGCGTGAAAGCTTAACCTCTAGACCACTGAGCCGGCATCCAACGGTGTTAATGTCTAACATTAATTAATCCACGAAATTGCACGACCATCTTCCATTGTTTAATGTAGATATCTGTTACCACCTGACATAGATCAGCTCCGCTGGTCGCAGGTTCTTACGGCGCAGCGGTCTACAGGCTAAGCGTTCGCGCACAAGTCCGCGAGAGGGATAGTGGATGCGCGCTGCTGAGGAGTCCCATACTAGAAAGAAACGTCCGTCAAGTGCTTCCGGGTTTTCAACGGTGGTCTAACATCAATCGATTCATGATCTCAATCAAAAACAAAAGTTCTGTTTTTTTACATTCTGAAAATGTTCTATAATTTTGGGATATGTATCTTTTAAACATATGTAAATATTATAAACGTACTTCACATAATATTTGATATCACATAAGGATAATACAATAGTTATTAGATACTTTAACATATATACAGTTTAAAATCAAGTCATTCGCAGAAACGTATCCACTGATATGAGTAATCAGCAATGAAGTCTCTCAATTTTTATGTTGTAGTCTGAAATTTAGTTCTTTTGTTTTTGCTAACAGAATGAATATTTGAATGCGGAAATTGAGAATGCTTTGTTGTTAAATGATACTAGATGTGAACAAAAAAAGTTTTATTTTATGTTTTTGATTAACCGTAGGGTTATTTCTAGTTCATTGTAAACTATTACAAAACCTTAAAACTGTCTGCACGAAACTGGGTTTATGTCTAAATATCCGTAGGATGTGCACAATCTGATCACATGGTCAAGATCAAGCTGAAGAAAATGAAAGTTTTTTGAGTCAGCCTCAACTTAAGCAAAACTTTTAATCTTTCTACAAAATATTTATAAGCAAAGATGGATGGTGTCCAGCAGTGGAATCCAAGACGCGCAGCTGGTTGCACCTGCATCCCAAAGTTGATGTTCACTCCAGTGCCTTTCGCTCCAAAAGCCATCGCGTTATCTACTTAGCTACTGAGTTTTAATGACCATGTACTTGTGCAATAGTATCTTCCCATGGGAAGATATAAGCAAACAATACCAAGTGAATTTCTGCAACACGTTTTTAAGTTTAAATAATCGTTAGTTTGCATCAGTCAATTATTCACATAAACGCTTCCCTCAGTATTTTCGAATGAGTAAAAAATTTGCGAAAAAAATAAATGGACAACTATTATTAAATCTGAAAACCTTATAAATATCATCTATGCTCAGATCAAAATACTCAGAAATGAGTAATTTTCGGTTCACTGATCTCCTTCAATATGATTAAGAACTCATTATTCCTTACTTAATTACACTTTACTAAATAAGATAGCAGCAAATTTGCACAAATCCTTACTTTGTGTGGAAATTTATTAAACTCTACAAAAGGTCAAATTCTGAACCTGACAATTACTAAGGCAATAAAGTGAGTACTATAATCTATTCTTAATGCTAAATATCAAAGAATTACAAATTTCTCTTTGATATGTTTCTGTGAAATAGATTTTTTGTCAAGTGGTATTACATTTATTATCGATTGAGAATGCATCCTCGGTCCGCAATTTAAATTGTTGCGTACAATATTGCTTTGCTTTGTGTGAAAGCATAAACCAATAGCCGAAAACAGTGGCTAATGATAGAAATCTCATTGCTATTATAAATGAATAACATTATCATTAAAATTAGGTTTGTAGAGGTTTTATTTCATTGATAATACTATCAGTTTATTTGTAATACATGATGATATTAATAATTTCAATCTATTTTATAGAGAATAAGATATATAGTATAAACTATTAGAATGGTAACATGTATGATATTTAGTTAAAATGTGACTCCTCAGCTTGTGAATTATGTAAGAATGATAGTAAAACAGATTGATGACTATAACCTTAGGCTTTCTCGAGTGTCAGTATATCTACCCCAGTTCCATTTAAATGATAACATAAGACGGCAAAACTAAAAGATCTCTGTCAAATAAATGTTCCTGTGCTAAAAAAGACGATTACAAACCTCCTATTATTGGCTACTGAAATGATAACACGTAATAACAATCCTTATCAAATGAAGCCATTAGAGGAGAATGTAGAAAGGCGATTTTCAAAAAATGACCTAAATTATCTAATAATTACCAGCTAGCAGTGTTATCAAATAAGTAATAACTGTTTCTTTTGACTAAACTTCAGCAAAATCTTTTCACCCAGTGTCATATGTTTTGTTCAATTTTGTACTCAAATGTAACCAACCATCACCGTCAAGAATAAAATTTGTTGGCAAATGTAACTCAGATAATTTATATATTTATGTACATGTATATGTATATCAGTAATATTGTAAGTCCTAACATTATATATACATAATGTTATAACGGGCATATTTAGTATCAGCCTTTATTAATAAGTTATATTGCATTAGATAGACCAATATCCGTTTAAACTTACTATTTAGCTATTTCAACTTATGTTAGTTTAACTCGGTTATTTATTTACTCTGAAGAAGTGGCTTACATCAAGTCATGAAACGTCAGAAATACATTTTTTCTATTTATTGGGATATTACAAAAATATATTTATCATTAACTTTTCATCACTTTCAAACAATTTATGTTATTTTCCTTGAAGTCCTTTAGGAACTTTCAAAATCACTAAAATTTCACACACTTAACAATTGAGGTGCTATATGATACATTATCATTCATTATGATAAAAGTAGATGATTTCATTAATATTCAGATTTATAATATTTAAATTCATATGCTCACTAGTGACCGGCTCCATGAGATATTTCCTGAGGTTTTAGTGAGAATCAGTACCCAGTGGAGTTCCAGCAGGTCTGTTGGGAGATATCAACTCACTGTAGATATTGATGAATGGTTGCTTAATTTCGTGGATTGGTTGAAGTTAGACATTAACGCCGTTTGATGCCGGCCGGCTCAGTGGTCTATCGGTTAAGTGCTCGCGTGCGAGACTGATAGGTCCTGGGTTTGAATCTCAAGAGGCGGGATCGTGGATGAGCCCTGCGTACTGCTGAGGAGTCCCACAATTGAACGAAACGGCCGTTCAATGCTTCCAGGTTTTCCATGGTGGTCTAGCTTCAATCGACTCATGATTTCAACTACATATTTAAAAAAATCATGAAAGAAGAGTTGAAATTTTTAATTATTTGAATCACGTATACGAACTATGAATGATTAGAAAGGAATGCATAATAAAAGGAAGTATATTATATTTTTTTGAAGCGATAATTTTCTCCATATATTTTTGTTATGACGTAAGGAGATTTAATTTTGTTCAACCTTTATTCTACTTACATTTCTTTAATTCTACATAAGTATTCTTCAATTGAAAGATTTACTACTGGTCTAGTTATTATTTAGTATTAGAGAGTATACTAATCAATACACGTTTACAGTTGGTACTTCTACTAAAAATGTTCTCACAGTTACTGATTTGTCGAAGTGTTCATGTAGGTATAAACATCATTTTTTGAGTAATTTTGTTTTTTGATGAAAACTTCAAGTACAGATTATGTATAAAAAAAGTAAAGTACGACACGAAGAAGGAATAGGAAGATAACATTTAAAAGGAACACATAGACAATTGATAAAATATATAGATAAGAAATGTTATTATCTATTTATTGAAAAGCACTATAGTATTGCTTCAAATAACATACGCATATTGAACCGATAATTTTTTTGGTATTCTTTAATGCATATGCTCTTCTTTTTCCCCATTACAATGCTACATATCGATATACATTATCTTCCAGAGATAATTTTTTTTATTGTCAAATATTAAGGACAATTAAATTTAAAGCAATTGGTCCTTTTGATAAATTTCGATAGTGTAATAAGAATACAAAGATTATCAGAACTATGCGATGTGTTAGGGCAATACATTTCGAACAATCTGATCACACATATACTTCTTAAGAACATTTATGTATGAGAATAAGAGGTCAACTAGACTGGAAATGGGGGGGCAAGAGTAGACAATAATAAAGTGAAAACCATTTGAAACCTAACCACTATGCTAATAAGCTAATATTACCAGGGTAGGTTTAAGATGAGAACAAACTGTTTTCGAATGGACAAAGGGGGTTTGAATTTTCGTATGGCTAAGTCTTCAATAAACCTTAGTATACGCCCTTTTACACTTTTATACAGCACCACAAAAGTCAACTTAAGATCAATTTTATAACCTGTTTCGATTATATGTTTGGCAATAGACGATGATGGATGTTAAATTTATTTATAGGTTTATTCATTTTTACTTGCTTATTTTTTAAAGGTAAACTGAACAAATGATATTGCAAATTTACATAATCGAAAGCATAATTTATTGAAGTACATTATTTATTATCATAGAATTCGCTGGATCTAACGGAAGAAATTATATGTAACCATATGGTCTATAAAAGAGAACAAGTAATAAGGGTAATCACAAATGTTTCTTAAATTCTCCTCAGACTTGAAGTGACTTGACGGTCTAAAAATCATGGATAATCTCACCGCTAACAAGTTGCATCAACTGAACATATGATATCTTTAAGTTAGGGAAACAAATTTGGAAGTGATCAAGTTTCAAAGATGAATTTCTCTGAAGAATAATAAAATATTTACTGTTAAGGAGCTTCTTAGATTCTAAGTACAACAAAGTGAATTAACTGCGAACAAATTCATAATGTTTGATTTCGCACTTTACTCTCTTAAAATGCAGTAGCAAACAAATGCGGGACAATTACATTTTATTAGTGAACAATAATTATACTAATCGAGAATCCATTACCATATCTAGAAAACATTTTCCCTAAATGCAAGCAGACTACGAAACATCATTATTGTATTTAAACAATGAATGACAGTGTCCAGTTAGAATTTATTAAACATAATAAATAAGGACAGAGACTGATTAAACTAGTAAATCAATAATTTATATATACAGCATATTAAAGAAGTTCATTTTTATAAAAATTTGAGTAATTACTGTAGTTTAATTACAATTCAGTATTGAGAGATATGAAGCTGAATTTTACATACAGTTATACTACTTTTATTTGATTCGTGTTGTTCAAAATGGATGGAACTGGTAACAGTAATAGATCTGTAACAGACGCTCTTACAGTTATCTTTCATCGATCATTAAAATAATTATTATATAGAGTGTATTATATTACATTTTTATTATTTCATGATCATTTAAAATTATTATGTTATTATTCTAAAAAAATAAGTTTTGAGTATATGACTGTATCTCACTACTATCTCTTAAACATGAGTAAAGTTTCAATAAATACTAAAGTTTTCATTATCACATTTTTTTCATTTGTTAATTCCATCTACAGAAAACTTCAATTAGGCTGCTATAAATGTTTTATAAGAATTATTACTCATATGTGCTCACGTCATAATTATATGTATTCTGGTTAACGTTTTTTTCAGCATGGTTGTTTTCTATGAGATGGGATTGCCAATCCCACACCAAACACTCCTTCTTTACTCAGGCTTGGGACCGGCAGTAGCCCTAGAATAGCTACAGGCGGAGTTAAGTTGATAGAACATGTGATAGTAACAAGGTTGACAATAATAATAGTTGTAATTTAGTGATATATTTGAACAGAGAAATGAAAGCAAGTAGTGTTTTAATGTTTGTATTATTACTTAATTTGCTTTCATTATATAATGAAATTTTAACCAATTTTATGAAAACTGATAAGCGCACTAACTTAACATCATTGATCTCTACTTGGATACATTTGATAATTTCGAAAAAATTCTATTTTACTATAGAATACACTATGTGATAAGTTATCTATGAATACGATTGTACAGCATCAAAAAAACGATATCGTTGAAAATAAACTTTTCTTCACTAAAACGTCTACATCCACCTTTTTTATTTACATCAAAAGACCCTATTCACTTTTCATAACTGTATTTATTTAAAAATCTAAACATTAGTGAACAAGACACAGTTCATTACTCCTAATAAACAAATCACTTCCAAAACTATTTTTAGTTTTTTTATCTCTGGATTTTATTCATTTTCATTAGCTGACACAATTAAATATGTATGAACTATATATTTAAATATTGTATATACTAAAGTGGATATAATTTTTACCCCATTTATGCATTAATTACAAAATCAATAACGTGAAATATAATTTATCTGAGAAACCATTTATTGATTGAATAGGTAATTTGTTTCACATAAGTTATATATACTCATATACATTCTATTTACTCACATAACCCGTAAATCTAAAGATAAATGGCAATACACATAATATCGTTATATTATATTTCAACACCCATAATTTGGCATGCATTTCAGCTATTCCATATATATATATATATAGAATTTTCGTTGTTTTTGTTTCTCATTTCAAAAAAGCGCTATTTTTCACTCAACAGTAAAGAAATGGGGTGTTTTTTTAATTTTTTTACACTGATGTATATTATTTCCTGTTGTCAAGACAACCATAAAAATTAGGTAAATCTATACGATCAAAAACATAAGAATGCAGGTAAACTAAATGTAAACAGTAAAATCACAACAACAAAAAAAACATTTTTGTTCAGTTCATTAATTTAAATAGGGAATTTAAGATATAAGAGAAAAGAAATCAAGTGAAACAAATTTTTTTGTTGGATTCTTTTTTTATTGATGACGTAATAAACGATTATTATGTTACTAACGCTCTGGTTATACATCAATTTGTTTGATTATTTTGGAAAAAAAATTTACCTATTTATGATAATTGATTTTTTCTAATAGTGATTGGGATATACTCAAATAATAAAGGTTTTGCATTTCCATATCTATGTATTCATTTATTTACATAGTGACTATCAAGTTTATTGATTTGAAATAAGTTTTATTGTTTGATTTTTGAACAATAGAGTGACGGATTATTATTTAATGAAATAAAGCAGGCTAATAAAGTATCGTTAATAATGTCTTATTAAACTGCTTATGGACCCCTTTGAAATAACAGGTAAATGAACCAGAATACTTGAGTACTGTCAAAAAGATTGATATTTTAAAAGTGTTACACCTATTTGTATTGCACAAACAATTGAGGAAAGGTTGATTTCAGGCAGTTGAATTGAAATATGAAAAATATATATCGTTATAAGAAGATTCATGCCAAATATGTTATTATTAAACCAGTGTTTGCATCCTAAGCCTAAACTATTAAGGTTAAAATCTAAAATGATCGAATATTAATTGACTGTTATGCATTTTTGTGTAAGTTTGCTAGTTACTGAAAAAAAGGTAAGTAGTTAGGCTCATTTTTATTTAAATTCATCTTTTAGATAGCGATACATCTTGTAGGGGCTGGTACTATGTCAAGTCCACACAGGTTATTCTAGCCTCTGGACAGACCAATCTATTCACTCTTCTCAAACCACATTTTTACATTGTCACTTATTTGATTATTAATCCTGAATGTTTTTATATGATTGTATGTGTGCTATGTTCTTACTCTACGCATTATATGTCTGTATCTTATTTCTGTTCGACTATAAATACCGGTTCACGCTTGGTTAAATTGAGTTGGCTAACATGCTTTTCACAGTCCGTTTCACTTCTTTCGCTCCGTCTTTCTGACTGTCTGTTCTGATCAATGATTGTATGAAATATATGTATTCAAAAATCCATTCTTGTACTTGACTTATTTAATTCCATTATTCACGAACGCGATTTAAGTCTATGATTATGTATGAGGATAGCCAGGATGCATATTTTGACAGTGATCATTCAACCGATTTAACTGAAGTCATACATAAGACCATTAAAATTATTTTTCTTCTATGTATATTAGCTTTGACCTTCTCAAATATCCTTAATAATAATAAATGATTCTTCTTCAGTGTATCAAATTGAATTCATTGTAAAAAGAAGAAAAAAAGAGATTTATGAAACTTAACACCAATAGAATGTTACTAAATTTTTCTAGTTTCCGAAAATGTAGATCATCATTACTATTGTCAGAATTAATATGCTGAGACACCTATATTTTAGATGTCATGACCTACTTTATCATATTTTTCAATTATATTCAATAATTTTGTCTACATCATTGGTAAGATGTGTTCGTAAAATGCATCGAAATGATATTCAACTCAAAGTGGATGATTGTATCGTTCTTTTCATACTGTTGACAGCCTATTTAGCAGAAAATTAAGTTTATTGAATATTTTCACGTGTTTAGTACATCTCAATATTTTCTCAGAGCTTTACATCTAACAATATTCTTCTGAATGATAATAAGAGTTTAAATGATTGTTGTATAACAATGAAACTTCAAATATATCCAAATATTTTATTTCTGCCTACAGTTTTTCTAAATTTACTGAAGGAAACAACTTACTCGTACTATACTAAATATAGCCACAGTAGTTTTAAAGTAGAAAGCTGATTATTGAACACTTTATTCCAGTTTTTCACCTCTTGAAATAAAAGAAGTACATTCAGCTTCTTTATAACTTTTACTTCTCAACTGAAAAGTTAAAAAATGATAAAGATAAAACACAAAGATAAACTTTAAAATCATTAAAGTAATACGTTTATATGATGATGAAAACATTAAATCTTTTAAGTATTATTCAAATTCACGTATTTTAAGATTTACACTGATTAATAAATATTTAATTTTAATGGTATAATTCATGAGTCGATCTAAGCTAGACCACCATTGAAAACCTGGAAGCGCTGGACGACCATTTAGTCCTTGTATAGGACTCCTCAGCAGTACGTACTCACGATATTGCACACGGGACTCGAGCTCAGGATCTTCGGTCTCGTGGGTGAACGCTAAATCTGTACAACACTGAGTCGGCAACTAACTCTGTTCATGTCTAACATTAACCATCCCATACTAGGACGAAAAGATCAGTGCTTCCAGGTTTCCAATGGTGGTCTAGCTTAGATCGACTCATAAATTCAACTATTCAAATTACTACAATCTCCATGAATCCACATTCTAAAAATTTTTGTTTCACAAACTAAATTTCACTATTTGATAATACAACTTCATACTCTTTATTCTTTAACAGATGTCAATAATCCATATGAATTAATGAAACATTACATGGACAAATTGTATCGGACTGCTTGAAATGATGTTGAAAGAACGTTTATCAGTTATTATGATTATTTACTTAACAACATCCATCGAAATGAAGAATTGTTTCGCTACCTCAATATGTTTTGACCAATCTGATATAATTTCTAAAGCTTTTAATACAACCAATTGCAATCAAGAATACTTAGTACGAGCAAAGAAGGAAATCCGACTAAGTTAGTTTATTCTGTTGATTAGTAATGTGTATATATATATATATATATATATATAGTTTTGATGTTTTTGTATGTTGATGGTATTTGCGAGCTTCCCTGAAGAAGTGGCTTACATTGAGTCACGAAACGTCTGAAAATCTAATTTTTCTACTCATTGTGATATTACAAATATATTATTTTTATTTATAACAATCTACCGGATGCTCAAATTATTTGAAATTAGCAAGTCAAACCTTAGTAATGATAACTACAAACTTTATATCAAATGATTTTTTGTTGAAGTTATAAATAGTATTTTATGCATTGGATGAAAAGTATGAACGAACATATATGGTTTTGGTACTGTATTAAAGTTTTATATGACTTAAATTGTTGGTTAGAATTAATTATCGAGAATCACAATAAGGTGATTTTTATTATTTTATTCAACAGTCATTTCGTCGTCCGTCATCAGCCATTTCCGTTTCTGATGCTGACGACGATTGTTATTCTACTTCATATGATGAAAGACGAAAAAGTACTTTTTTCTATACATGCAAACATTCATGGTTATATTAAATCATATCGTTGCTGAAACAGTAGTAATTATGCACACCCTACTTGATCAGTATTTAAATTATTAGAAAATTTTCATGGAATTTTCTCAGAAAAAATATTTCATTCACTAAAAATAATGGTAAACTTTTCCCTCTAGAAAGGTTAGTTTTAAAAATAAACCTGAACTGAATATTAAACACCTTGCCACTTTATTAATTGACCTCTCATATTTTCAAGTACAATTGTAATAAATTGTAAAAATTTCTCTTTTATGTGACGAACAACGAATTCAAAAACCTTCCAATTATAATCCCATTCCTTACATCCAAAGATATATCACTAGGCAAAAAAATTCTTATTCTTTTCGGATAATCGGCATAAGCCGCATTCTTATGTTCGTTATGATTATAGAAAGCAATGATTATGGACTTCATTACTTCGAAATAACTCTACATTTATACCATGAATACCCAATATGCTCAATTACCGATCACATTTGAGTAATAACTCTTTTCATCTTTTTTGATGATCAATATTCAAAGTTGTTACTAATTCTGTTATGTTCTTTCACGTGACAGGTCATTTCATCAAATATAACATAGTCAAGCATCACTGTATTTGTTTCAGTAAGAAAATTATGCTCGATAGACATATATTTAATTATATATGCTATATAGAATCAATAAGTTCTATCTTTAAAAACGGTTTTACTCGTTATCCCAATCAAGACATAATGTAATTTCATACATAAATAAAAGATTCATATGAAATAAGCCATGAAATATTTAAATTCACCCTCTATTGTTTGTTTGAATCTTCCCATTGATGTTAAGATGTACAACTGGTCATTCTCTAAGCATCACCTCATTGCACAAGCAAGTGGTTATCAGAACTCAGTAGCTTAGGGGATAACGCGATGGCGTTTGAAGCGAAAGGTACTGGGTTCGAGTCCCAAAGTGAACATCAGCCTTGTGATGCAGGTACATTCAGCTGACGAGTTTCAAATGGGACGAAACTCGCATCCTGGATTCCACTGCTAGCCACTATCCATCTTTGCTTACCATGAAATATTTATATATAAAGCAATTAGCTACTTATGCGTAATTAAGTAACTAAATATAAACCTTTAATTATTTAAAAACTTACCATAAATTTTATTTTATTATTTAAACCATAGAACATAACATTAAATTGAATATCTTTCATATTTCATTTTTGCATCAGCATTAGTGAGTAAAAAATAAGCTTATTTCTTTTTTGTTGATTGCCACTATCATTGCCGTTACAATCACTAAATACACATAGATGAATATGATATTTCATTAGTTCAGGAAGTAGTATGTCAGTTTATTAGAAAAAAAGATTAACAACTTTTCATTCTATTTTTTTTAATAAATGGAATAATCTATTACAAAGATATGAGTCAATAGCCCATTTATTATCCGTGAATTATGCACAAACTATACAACATAAAATCACGAGGTTGAAATGAGATAGATAAGAATCCTTTTTTTTTATAATGTTAAATTTCTGCTGTGATTATGTCATAGAATGAGAATTTTACAACCTGGTTTATAATTTTTTTTATTTATATTTTTGCTTGTTGTTAATGTACATACCTTTTTGGTTATGAGACAGTTGTGATGTAATAATGAAATATATTTCGCATAATCAAATCACATGTATACCTGCTAAGAACGTTTATATATAAAGTATTAAATGGTTAAATAGACAAATAAATGGTAAGAGGAAACAAAGATAATTTTCTTTTGAAAAAAGTGTTAAAAATAATGTGATACTTACCACTCTGGATAATAAAACAATATTACCAGGGTAGATTAAGCATGACAACAATCTGTTTTCGAACAAATACAAGGAGTTCAAACAGGTCTGTTGGGAGATATCAACTCAGTGAAGATACTGGTGAATGGTTGCTCAGTTTCGTGGATTGATTGAAGTTAGACATTAACGCCGTTTGATGCCGGCCGGCTCATTGGTCTATCGGTTAAGTGCTCGCGCGCGAGACTGATAGGTCCTGGTTTCGAATCTCGCGAGATGGGATCGTGGATGCGCACTGCTGAGAAGTCCCACGATAGGACTAAACGGCCGTCCAGTGCTTCCAGGTTTTCCATGGTGGTCTATCTTCAATTGACTCATGATCTCAACTATATAAAAAAAATACAAGAGGTGTCAATTTTCGTATTGTTAAGGCTTCAATAAAATTTAGTATACGCTCTTGATCACTATTCACAACACTACAAAAGTCGTGATAAGACCGATCTGATGACCTGATTGAACTATATTTTTGACAAAAGAGGACAATGAATATGTATCATCTATTCTCGATGGGTCATTCGATTTCATTTGTTTTCTCAACACTTTAAGTACAAATCCAAACATACTGTAGTGTCGGTCGCCATGTTGGACCCATATAGTTTATTCTGGCTTCCGGACAGGCCAGTCTATTCATTCATCTTAGTCATATTTTGACCTTGTTAATTGTTCGCTCATCAACCTTGACTGCTTTTATATAAGCGTATGTGTGTGCACACTTCTTATCGTATTCATCACATGTCTGTAACTGATTTTTGTTCAGCTATAATTATCGATTATCGCTTGACTAAAGTGATATGGCTCACACACCATCTACACTGCACGTCATTTCGCTTCGCTCTCTTCTCCACACTTCTTCAATCTGCTTCAGAATAGCGTGGTCTTAGTTTAGCAACCATTTGAGACTATAAAATACAGGACAATCTTTCATCCTAGAATGGGAATCCTCATCAGTGTGCATTCAGAACCCTTAGTCTTTGCGATGGGATTTTGACAAAAAATATTTTTAAAACATCGCAACTCTCGTCCCCCTCCCTCAGTAGAATAAACTTTCATCTAATTATATATTCGTAAATTATCATTTTCATTGTCAATTTCAACTACTTATTAGGTTTCACCTCAACGAATAAAGGTAATCTACAAACAGTTTTTCCCTAAAAAAATCTTCACAAAACCTTGGATTAATTTATAATCGCCTGTTGACTGATAACTAAATGCGAGGAGTAGTTCACAAAGTTATAATGGGAAGTCGTTGGCAGTCGATTTTATTTACGTCGGATATAAGGCAATTACCCGCCATTGACACTGGAAGACAGCTACCAAATGGGATGATTTAAATCAAACATAAAAGCCGTGAGATTCCTTCTAAGCAGTCTACAGGTTCAGAGTTTGATACTAGTCTCAAAGGTCCTCTGTATGGTATCTGACGGGATTTGTTAAGGGGTCCGATATTAGAATGGAATAGTTATCCACTGCCACCTGGTTTTAGATGGTCGTGTCAATCAAACAACTTCGTGATGCGAACCATATAATACAACTACCTCAGCAAATTCCAATTAGGAGTAACTATTATGTTATTTATCTCTTAATTATAGTAATGGTCATTTGTTGATAGTTCTGCAAAACTATGTATAAATAGAGTTAGAGTTTGCGCTGTCATCAAAAGGTACTAATATGTCAAACTAACAAAATAGTTTAAAGGTTTGTAAAGTATTGAATTGAAATCTTTGTAAGAACTTCATTAACACTATTTGATTAATAAGCATTATTCTCACCAGTTTATGACTATTTTATATATATAAAGTAGGTCAAATCAATTTTAAACCGATTGTTTTAATGTATGATACCAAAGTGGTTAATTACTGCGAAGTAATCAATGCTGTGTTGGCTAAACGTTTACTAGTGATCGAATTACACACATCACGTTCCAGAAGACATATCATGTATTATGTATGAACGTTAGGCGTCTTGAGACACTACTCGTCACTATTCAGTAATTTGTATATAGAATAATATTGGTCTCTCTTAATGTTTACGACTATGCGATGCTGGTTCTATGCAGTCAGGATATAAACTTCAATTCTGATATCCCTTGTATTATTGGCCACTGTATTTTATGAAATTACATTTCAATTAACAAAGCATATTACACAAAGACATATTTATTTATTGAAGGAGTTTAAACACATTTCAATAGCACAAAAATAATATTGACAAAGAAATAGATTCACTTGATATTGTTTGTTTGAATCTTCCCATTGATTTTTAGGACTGCAATTGATCAGTCTCTGATTGGCATATGTATATACCGTACGTATTGCCACGATATAGCTTTAATTCATCCATCTTTGCTTATAAAGAAATAAATGTTTTAACTTTTTTGACTCATATAATATGTACTGCTTAAGTCAATATGACATAAACTACTATTGGAAAGAGCATGATATAATTTATTATCCCCCTTCTTTTTCAAAAAAACTGTATTTACACTCACTTCATATATGCAAGCGTAGAAGATGCTGGTAGTAGTATGTTAAACATTTGATTGAAATGCAAAATATGGATTCAATTCATTATACTTTTTTCATTAGAAAAACGGAAGTGATTAATTATGTTGGTAAAATTAATCACTTTCATGTTACGTTTATCTCAGAAAATTTTCAGGAACCTAAATATTGATTCAATTAAATGAATAAAAAATGTGTTTCCTATTTCTATGTAAAATTCGTAAAATAAGGGTCATTTAGAAAACAAAAAGGAGCTTTCATGACGTACTACTTTATAGTTTATAGCTTGCATATTAGCATTGGAATATGATTTTATCTTCACGTGACAGAATAAAGGGTGAATTGTGTTCTATTGTAAAGTAAATATATATATATATATGCATTTTTCACTACATTATATGGTACATCTGCAATCTAGTTGTATGTGCACAAGTAGAAACATTTCCCCGTCACAATTCGTAGTTAATTTACATCAACTTATGATTAGACTGTGTTTAATTATCTGATTTTATTTCATTCTGAAAAAAAGAATGCATTCAATACTTTATGAACAATATGAATGGAGTAACAAATGAATAATTAGCTATTTGTTTTGAATATCTTGTTAATTTTCTTTTTGCAGATCATTTACATTTACTGGAAATCTAGACTTATAGTCTCATAAATATTCCATTCAGTTATAGTTGTACAATAGATTAAAACTCCTTAATATTGGAGATTTCCTAAAGAGAATAGATCATTTCAAATAATATAGTGTATTATAAGCAGAGGTGAATAGTGGCTTGCAGCATCTCAACCTATTTGCAACTCGTCAGCCGGGTGTACCTGCATCTCAGAGTAGATGTTCACTCTCGGACTCGAACTCAGTACCGTTCGCTTCAAACGTCATTGTGTTATCCACTTAGCTACTGAGTCCAGATAGCCACTTACTTGTTCAAAGGATGAAGTTTAAATTCACATGTTAATAATTTTGAATAAATTGAGCATTGGGTAGATTGTTATAAATAAATTAATATATTTATAATATCCCAATGAGTAGAAAAATTAGATTTTCTACTCATTGGGATATTACAGATATATTATTTATTTATCACATGTTAATGTTTACTTTAATCTTCCCATTGATGTTTCGGACTGAAATCGCTCAGTATAATGTATTTCCATTCAGTAATTTTGTTCTATTAGTTCTGTTTCTACAAACTTTTGTATCCATTTAAATCGATACCAAGTTTTAATATCTGCATTTTTATACAGTGAATAGATTGATGAATTTAAACACTTTTTCTAACTAAGCGCATAGAAGGATGTAACATATCTAAACAATATCTTTAGAAAAGTACAAATTAACATGTTGAAAATAATTCTACCATAATAATGATAGAACTTATCGCTTTTTCATGTTAAAAACGTGATAGGTAAAATGTAAATCAATCTAGTTATTCCGAAATATAAATGAATCATAGAACAGTAGATCTATATAAGAACTTTCGTCTAAATTAGAACGAATAGTTTCACAGTATTTGGGCGCCGAGTTGATGTAAGACATTAAATTGGAAAAATATATTTGTACAATTTTTGTGAATGAATTTGAAGTAAATCCAACGTTTTGCCTGGCAATCTGATCCAAGCCTTTTCAAGGAAATATAATTAAACATAAAAATTATCACAATTGACTGATCACTGGATGGTGATCAAAATTTAGAATATCATAATATAATTTTGATGTTTAATCGTATTTCCTTGAAAAAGCTTGGACCAGATTGCCAGGCGAAACGTTGGATTTACTTCAAATTCATTCACTGAGATTTTACAAAGACAATAGATTTATGTTCCTAGATCAATTTTTGGGAATCATTTTTAAAGTCTTCTATTTTGTTTTGAAATGTAGAATGAGTGTATTTGAAAGATATATTTTAAACCAATTTTCGAACTCACTTGGTATTATTTGGTTGAATCTTCTCATTGATGTTTAGGAGTGCAATTGATTAGTCTTTTATTGGCCATATGTGCATACTGTGCCTATTGTCTCGATATAGCCTTAATCCATGAGC